>NW_026112124.1:0-22500 GCF_024679095.1 Eriocheir sinensis
ACTACTGACCCTCACACACCAGCTATTTCTTAAGGCAAAGAGAGAGGTAAAATGCATTCTCAGGAGTGGTAATTAGAGTTCATGGCACAGAAGCCTTGTCAAACTGCCACCAGGGTCACAAAATTACCCACGGAAAGGCCCACAACTCCTACAAAAGTCATGTCACGTGTGTGTTTGGGCGCTGGAATCTCTAAATAATGTGGCCCATTGCCCGCTCAGAACAGATGGCATCACTGTAAATACTCACCTGCCCTGCTCCATGACGGGCTCGGGCCGACCACCAGGCCCCTAAAGAAGGTCTACCAACTGTGGGCCAGGATGTAAAAAAAAAAAATAAATAAATAAATAAATAAATAAATAAATAAATAAAACAAAATAAATAGATAAATTGATAAATTAATAAATAAATTCCAGCAGCACTGACCTGCGGTGGAGTGCCACATGTTGAAGCAGTGGGAGCACACGTGGCCCGTCCAGTGGCCCCCGTAGTGGCCCTGGCCGGGGAAGGACGAGCGGGAAGTGATGAATGGCCGCCTGGCTCCCACACCCTGCAGGGGTCTGGCAACAAGTAATGGCCATATTGATAGATACTAAATGAAAGTATTGATATGTTATAAGAAAGAGGACTGGCGGGCACTCCTGAACTTGGTAGCTGCATGCCTCAACCCCTACCATCCATCATTTTAAACACTGGCTCATCCCTATGCTGCCCTAATCCCTTATGCAGGAGTCAGCCAGCCAGCATCTTCATTCTTTCATCCCTTTGGCTGGTAAACTCTGAAAGAAAAACAGCCTTCCTTCATCTGTATTTCCTCTTGCCAATGACTTGGGTATATCATTAATACATTGTAACGATACTAAATGCACACCACAAACTTACTGCAAGCACATCACTAATGTACTGTGCCCATATTGAATGCATACCACAAACTTACTGTCAGCATATCCCTCCCTGCACCTAAAACTCTGAGCATCATAGACTTATGCATTGGTGGCACTCGTCTCTGACAGTCCGTAGAGGTTGTAGAGGTTGAAGAGGTTGTAGTGGAGCCCGATGTAGTGCCTTGCTGACATGCAGACCGTGTGGTGAAGAGAGAGTCTCCGACCACTGGTGGCAGGAAGGGCGGACGCTCCAAGTTGTTCTGCTGACAGCTGTGGTGACTCCTGGACCAGAGGTTTGTGGGTTCATTCATGTCCTCAGAGTGAGTGCGTGAGTGGAGTAAGTACATGAGTGAGTGGAGAGAGAGAGAGAGAGAGAGAGAGAGAGAGAGAGAGAGAGAGAGAGAGAGAGAGAGAGAGAGAGAGAGAGAGAGAGAGAGAGAGAGAGAGAGAGAGAGACATTTGAAACATTTATTTATAGCTATTAGTTATACAAAATTATATATGTTATATGCATATATATATGGACAGAGCTTTAAGCTGTACAACTAAAGCTAGCCTGTCTAAAGCATAGCTTTTTAGGCAAGACATATATAATTTATTTGAAAATTAGTGGCTGTGACAACATTAATAATAATTGTAGTTAAGATGAAATGATTATGATAACTTTACATAATGTTAAAGTAATAGAATCATATATTGAGCATGCGAGATAACACAATAGAATAAACGCATACATACATATATGCATACACACACACAGACCTATATATACTCATACACACACACACACACATGCATACACACAAGCTTACACATATACATATGCGCACACATACACATGCGCACATACACACGCATACACCCATTCATATACATAAGTAAATTGCACATATGTTGCATTAATTCATTAACATAATATTTTAAAGTACATACACATATGCACATTTATAAGGAAAAAGTGAATTAGTTAATAGGTCATTATAATATTAGTTTTTGATCGGCTTTTGAATGTGTTGAGGGAAGGAGCTTCTTGAATTTGTGTGGGATAGAATTCCAAATTACAGGACCCAAATAAGTAGTTGAATGTTGGAGTTTTGAAAGACGATGAACAGGAAAGATCAGATTGAGCGGTGACGGGTACTATAATCATGAGATGGGAGGAGGTCACGCATTTCATTCTTATTTTTGTACATGAGTGTAGCTATTTCCAGTTTAGTTATATCATCCAGTTTTAAAATTTTGGTTTCCTTGAAGAGTGGACTAGTGTGTGCTTAATAGTTGCTGTTAGTAATAATTCTTACAATTTTTTGGAGCTGCAATCTTAGGGGGGTTAAATAGGTGGTGTATGTTGTACACCAAATGGGGTTGCAGTAGGTAATTAGTGAATAAATGTGTGCACAGTATATTGACTTTAATACATTTTGAGGCATGAGATCCTTTATTTGATAAAGTAAAGCAATGTGTCTTGATATTTTCAGTGTAAGGTTATGTATGTGATATTTAAATGATAATGAATCATCATAATCTACACCAAGAAATCTCACTCTATCCATTTTATAAATTATTTCATTATTGATTTTTAAATTAATCAAGTTAGACGCTTTTTTAGTAGTGAATAGCATAAAGCAAGTTTTCTTTGTATTAATTGTAAGTCTGTTACATAGACACCATTGGTATAGTTTTTCGAGTTCATGATTTGCATTTAGTACAAGTTGATCTTGGTTCGGACCTGTTAAGTAGAGTGTCGTGTCATCGGCAAACAATATACTTTTAGCTTTAAAGAAAAGATTTGATATATCATTGATGTATATTAGAAACAAAATTGGGCCTAGAACGCTTCCTTGAGGTACACCAAGTTTTACAGTGGTAGTAGATGATTTTTCGCCGCTAAATACAGTACATTGATGTCTATCTGTTAGGTAATCCTTGAACCAAGAGAGTATTGGGCCTCTGATCCCATAGTGGTACATTTTGTTAATAAGAATGTTATGGTGTACTGTATCAAAGGCTTTAGCAAAATCTATAAATATGGATAAGACATGGAGTTTTTTGTCAATTGCAGAAAGTACATCATTAGAAAATACATTTAAGGCTGTAAAAGTGCTGCAGTTCCACCTAAAACCATACTGAGAAGGGTTTAATATATTCTTAGTTTCAAGATAGTCAAGTAAATAAACCTTCATTAAAGTTTCAAATATTTTAGAGAAAATTGTAAGTTGAGATATTGGTCTATAATTTTTAGGGTCATCATCGGGACCAGACTTGTGGATAGGTGTAATTTTTGCAGTCTTCAACAGAGATGGAAAAGTTCCAGTTGTAACAGATTGATTATAAAGTATAGCCAAAGGGATTGAAATGAAATGAGAGTTTCTTTTAATATAAGAGGGTGATATATCATTAATGCCTGATTTTTTATTGTTTAATGACTTAATTACTGTAGCCAAATCAAAGGTGGTAACAATAGGGCACATCATAGAATTTGGAAAGTTACCTTTAAGATAGTCTTTCGAGTATCTATTGAAGGCTTCCGATATATCTGACGGATCACTTAATACTGAATTATTATACTGCAATGACTTGATATTGTTTGCTTTGTATGTATTACCTTTTAATTCATTGACTGTTTGACAAATCTTTTTGGTATTTCTGCAAAAATTTGTAAATATTTGGAAATAATAGTTCATTTTGGCAACCCTAATATTCTGAGTAAGGTAATTTCTATATTGTTTAAAGGTCTCATAAGAAACTGTTCCAAGTTTATACATTTTAAACAAGTTACATTTATGTTTGATAGATTTAAGTATTCTGCCTGTAAGCCAAGCATTATGAAGTCTTTTTGTAGTTACATATTTTGTTTTAATGGGGAAACTTTTATTGTAACATTCATAAACTCTTTCATAGAAAAGATTAAAATTATCATTTGAGTTTTCTAGATTTAGTAGTTCCTCCTGGTTTATTTCATGTAGCTCATTGGTAAGTAGATTATGATTATTGGTGTTGAAGACAGTGATCAAAGTCCCTCTCTCTCTCCCTCACCTTCCACGGCAGCCGGGTGAGGAGGAGGAGGAGGAGGAGCTCAGTGAGTATGGCCCACCAGGGAACACTTGGGGCTGTGGCCAGGGGTGGCCACATCCCTGCTGTGGACCTGTGGAGGGTTACGACAGGTCAGGAAGGGTCAATGTGTGTATGTTTACCTGTGTTTGTATATGGGAAAGGGTTACAATCCTCTACAATACATCTTTAGGGGTGAGAAACTTGCCATATGAGGACAGACCTAAACATTTAAACCTGCATTCTCTAGAAAAGCGAAGGGTGTGAGGAGACTTGACGGAGGTTTACAAATGTATGAAGGGCTTTAATTAATAATGGGTGTTAATAAGACTTTGGTGGTGTGAGGGCCGGGTAGGACACGTAGCAATGGGTTCAAGTAAGATAAATTCAGGACACAGGAAAGAAATGATTTACTGACAGAGTGGTGGATGAGTGGAACACACCTGGCAGTCATGTGGTGGGTGCCAACACAAGATACATTCAAGAAGAGGTTAGATGAGTTCATGGATAGTGAGGAGCTGCCTTGTATTGGCCTATCAGCCTCTTGCAGACTCCTTATTATCTTGTGTTACGTTATATCTCAAATGCATGAGTAGACTAATGGATGCCTCCTCCTCATCATATGCTAGCCTACTCTTATGGCTTGAAATAACACAAATAATGAATGCCTGACTCAGCGATGGGTTAGCTCAGGCAGGGGTTATGTCCCTCACTGACAGACGGACTGACTAACCGGGACTTCCTTGGGGTCACTGTTGTGCGGTAGAGCGGTGACTCACTGGACCACACGACTGGAGACAATGACGTCCTGATGGGGCACTGGCAGGGCGACGGGGCAGCAGAGGACACGGCACAACAGGGCAGGGATGACAGGGAGGATTGAGTTTAGTTATGCACACGGCAGAGGTCAGAGTAAGTGTTCATTGATCCGTTTAATTTGTCAAGCGTAAGACTACCTAAGCCTTTCCTTGGGCATGAAAACAGTATTGCCAGCTCTCCCTCACGAAGAAATGCCAACTATTACCAGCTCAAAAAACAATGTCAGCTTTTAAACTGTTTTCTGCCTCCCTTACATTCCATAGAGTTCATTTCCATCACTTTTTGGGGTCTGTTTGCTATTACTGACAGGGATAATGAGTGTGTTGGGTGTGGCCACTGACCCACAGCAGAGGTTCATGGGAAGCGTGTAGGGAACAGTGCCTGGCTGACTGACATTGCTGGGACTGATCTCAAGGCCTGGGTCAATATCCTCAGAGAGTTCAGGCCTCACACACCAACAATGGATAAGACTCTCTGGGTACTTCCATGGGTAGTGGTACGAGGCTAATTATAATTTGACAGGGCTTTGGTAGAGGTTGTATTAGTAGTAATATTTCCATGGGCAGTGTTATGAGCCAAGTGATAGCATGACAAGGCTTTGGTAGAGGTTGTGTTAGTAGTATTTCCATGGGCAGTGTTATGAGCCAAGTGATAGCATGACACGGCTTTGGTAGAGGTTTTGTTAGCAGTATTTCCATGGGCAGTTTGAAGAGCAAAGTGATAGTTTGACACGGCTTTGGTAGTGGTTGTGTTAGTAGTATTTCCATGGGCAGTTTGAAGAGCAAAGTGATAGTTTGACAAGGCTTTGGTAGAGGTTGTGTTAGTAGTATTTCCATGGGCAGTTTGAAGAGCAAAGTGATAGTTTGACAAGGCTTTGGTAGAGGATGTGTTAGTAGTATTTCCATGGGCAGTTTGAAGAGCAAAGTGATAGTTTGACAAGGCTTTGGTAGAGGTTGTGTTAGTAGTATTTCCATGGGCAGTTTGAAGAGCAAAGTGATAGTTTGACAAGGCTTTGGTAGAGGTTGTGTTAGTAGTATTTCCATGGGCAGTTTGAAGAGCAAAGAGATAGTTTGACACGGCTTTGGTAGACTCAAGGATAATTTCCGGTAAACAAGAGAAACTGTTATGTAATGTATCAGTCTTTTTAAAATGCATAATGAAAATAGTTCCAAATCACCAAGGATGAAGTATAAAATCACTGTTGAACAACTCCGCAGAGTATGTCGGGGATGTGTCTGGAACAAGAGGTTCACAACACACTGCTTGAAACTTGCTTTCCAGAGGAATGTTAAGGATCACTGGATCTCGGAGTGGCATTCAACAGTAAATCATCATGCAGTACTTATGTGACTTATAAGGACAGTTTCTCTTTTCAAAGCTACTTAATAAGGTTACCAAATCTGTACAGAATAAGTCTTTGTAAATTTAGAACTAATAACCACAGATTACCCATTGTTGTAAGAGGCAGGTTTACCAGAACCCCCAGAGAGGAGTTTTGTGGCAAATGTGGCAACAATAGTCTAGGATTACCCATAGTAAGTAACAATAGTCTAGGATTACCCATAGTAAGTAACAATAGTCTAGGATTACCCATAGTAAGTAACAATAGTCTAGGATTACCCATAGTAAGTAACAATAGTCTAGGATTACCCATAGTAAGTAACAATAGTCTAGGATTACCCATAGTAAGTAACAATAGTCTAGGATTACCCATAGTAAGTAACAATAGTCTAGGATTACCCATAGAAAGGATATGATGACCTGACTTGGCAACAGAAAATGGGAGTAAAAACATGAGTAGGAGATTGCGAGCTAAGATAGTGGTGCTGATGAGGCCGAATTAATACCAAGAACTCAATTTCTTTTTTACCTCTGAAATGACATATACGTACCGGGTCAACAGTTAGTGATCCCAGTGGCATGGCGGAGTGTCTTGCAAACACTTTTAGCCATATATACACAGCCTCGCCCCCAACCCTTCCTGCAGCTCACCAGATGTCTAATACTCAGTTTTCTTTTATTCTGCCATCTCTGGAAAGAGTTAAGTTGGCTATTGACAATTTGGATAATAACACTAGTATGGGTCCTGATGGCATTCATCCTCTGGTTCTGAAATCTTGTCAATATCATCTGGCTTACCCTTTACACCTTATTTTTACAAAATTATTAAATACTGGACAAGTGCCCTCAGCATGGAAAAGTTCTAACATAGTCCCTATATTTAGGAAAGGTTTGCACTCGGACCCTTTGAATTACCGTCCTGTGAGTCTAACATCTATATGCTGCAAGATGCTTGAAAGAATTATTGTGGAACAACTTAATCTTTACTTGGATAATAATTTAATTTTGTCTGATGCCCAGTTTGGCTTCAGAGCAGGAAGGAGTGTCAAGGATCAGTTACTCTTGACTTATGATGAAATTAGTCAAAAGTGTTGATGCAGGAGGTACAGTTGACCTAATCTTACTTGATTTCTCAAAAGCTTTCGACACAGTTTGCCATTCCATTTTGATCACAAAGCTACATCACTTGGGTATTTCTAGTAACATATTGTCTTGGATTCATAACTTTCTTACCGGCAGGAAAATGTCAGTTGTTGTTGACGGTTAGTACCTGCAAAAGTGTGTTAAGTGGTGTTCTGCAAGGTTCAGTCCTGGGTCTCGTTCTTTTTCTTATTTACATTAACCACCTGACGTCATCACTTAGCTGCCAATATAAGATCTTTGCTGATGACTTGAAAATTTATATGAAGGTTCAGAGTAATAATATTTCCTCCACAATCAACTGTATAGCTACTTTCCAGCAAGATATTGATGTACTGAATGGAATGGCAAAATCATGGGGTCTTAACCTCCACCCAGACAAATGTGTGGCTTTGAGATTTGGCAGAGATCTCCCTCCTGCTGGCCTTTTCGACCAGTACTTCATTGGTGATATTCCTATCCCATTTACCACTCTGAGCAGAGATTTAGGGGTAATGTTTGATGCTAAACTGAAATTTCATGACCATATTCGTTCCGTGGCTTCCAAAGCGGGTGGTGTGGCTTCCAATTTACTGAAATCAACACTGTGTCATAGAGGCTTGATCCTTGTTTACCTTTGGTACGGGTGTACACTGCTACCTTACTGTACCCACATCTCTCTCATCAGTCGTCTTCTCCAACGAATCCTTTGATAGCCTTTTTGAATTTTGCTTTGACTCTCATTCGACCGGCTTAGTCGCCGCACTACACTACCACCTGTCGTCCTCATCCATGTAGCTATCCAGTCTACTTTTAAAACAGGCTATCTTCCCTGCACTCACTATGTGATTGCTGAGTCTATTCCACTCCCCCACCACCCAATTACTAAACCAATGCTTGCCTATTTCCCTCCTACATATATACTTTTTATAATTTAAATCCATTACTACATGTTCTATCCTGCTGGCTAATTCTCAGTACTTTACTTATATCGCCTTTGTTGTAACCCTTGACCTATTTGAATACTTTTATCAGATCTCCCTGCACTCTCTTGAGACATGTCCCCTTATTCATGACCTTGTTCTCTCCCTTTCCTCCATTCCATCTAAAAGTAAAACTCTCGAAGTGCACTCCACACTCTCTCTTTCCCTCTCCTCCATTCCATCTACAGGTAAAACTCTAGAAGTGCACCCACCCACTCACTCACTCTCTCTCTCTCTCTCTCTCTCTCTCCTCCTCCATGAAGGTCTGTGTACACTTGAGGGCCTGGCAGGCAGAGTGTGGCTGAGGGTGTCACAGGCTGACCTGAGGGTGTGGAGCCTGGCTGGGGCTGGTGGGGGAGAGTGGAGTCGTGGCCGGAAGTGTTCTGCTGTGTGGGGCGCCGCGCCCTGGCCAGGGTGGGGCTGAGGGTGTGGAGCCTGGCTGGGGCTGGTGTGGGGCCCTGAGTGGAGTCGTGGCCGGAAGTGTTCTGCTGTGTGGGGCGCCGCGCCTGGCCAGGGTGGGACTGAGGGTGTCACAGACCACGCGGCCAGCCACACACCACTCTGTTTGTTTACATGTAGGGCGGCATAGTCCTGATGGTGATGATGATGTTGTTCCTGCCTTTGTCTTTGCAGCGGCGCCTCCCGAACGATGTTTAGAATATTTACATAGATTTACATAGAAAATCAGACCACACAGACCCCATGGTCCAGACTTGGTGGTCTGTCCTTAAACCTAAGTGATTTTACATTAATCAGAAGACTCCAAAACGTTGCATTTCTACTCTAGTTGATATTACGTTGAAGGAAGTGACGGTCGAGCTTATTTTTGAAGGAGTCAATCGTGTTACACTGGACCACTGACGGTGGAAGCTTATTCCATTCTCGCACTACAACGTTGGTGAAGAAAAATTTGGTACAGTCTGAATTTACTTGTCTACATCTGAGTTTTACGCCATTGTTTCTCGTGCGCAAAGTGTCATCGATCATAAACAATGTTGATCTGTCTACATTCGTGAAACCATTAAGTATTTTAAAACATTCGATCAGTTTTCCTCGGAGGCGACGTTTCTCAAGAGAGAACATGTTAAGGGTAGAAAGCCTTTCTTCGTAGGATTTGTTGAGCAAGGAAGGGATCATTTTCGTTGCCCGACGCTGAACACCTTCTAATTTAGCAATATCTTTTGCATGGTGGGGAGACCAAAACAGTACCGCATATTCCAAGTGGGGTCTGACTAGACTGTTGTAGAGCGGGAGTATTACATCTTTATTCTTGAATACAAAGTTTCTTTTAATGAAGCCCAACATTCTGTTCGCTTTATTTGCTGCATCGATGCATTGCTGTGAGAATTTGAGGTTTGACGCGATTTTGACCCCCAAGTCCTTGACGCATTGAACGCTTTTGAGTTTAACGCCGCGCATTTCGTATTCGAACTTCTTATTCCTCGTTCCAACTTGAAGGACCTAGCACTTGTCTACGTTAAAGGGCATCTCCCATCTATCCGACCAAGCTGAAATTTTGTGCAAATCCTCTTGGAGGCTTTGCCTGTCTTCGTCAGTGAGAACCGAGTTACCAATCTTTGTGTCGTCTGCAAATTTACTAATGCGGTTATTGAGTCCAACATCCACGTCGTTGATGTAAATAATGAAGAGCACTGGGCCAAGAACCGAGCCCTGAGGGACGCCACTAGTGACCGGCGCCCACTCTGAGTTAAATCCGTCAATCACTACTCGTTGTTTTCTGTTGCTCAACCAATTCGCGATCCATTGGTTTACCTGACCGTCAATACCTATTTGCTTTAATTTGTAAAGTAATTTATGATGCGGGACTTTATCAAACGCTTTCTGGAAATCAAGATAGACTACGTCCAGTGATTTGGTTACGTCATAAACAGTGAAGAGGTCGTTATAAAAGGTTAATAGATTTGACAGGCAGGATCTTTTGTTTCGGAAGCCATGTTGTGAGTCCCCAATTAATGAGTGGCTTTCAAGGTAACTCACAATTTTGTCTCTAATTATGCCCTCAAGTAGCTTACCTACAACCGAAGTTAGACTAATGGGCCTGTAATTACCTGGTACTTTTTTGTCTCCTTTCTTAAAAATCGGTGTCACGTTAGCCTTTTTCCAATCTGAAGGGACAATGCCTTGTCGCAAGGACATATTGAATACGGTTGTGAGGGAGGAGAGTATTTCGCTCTTTGTTTCTTTCAGCAGAGTTGGATATACTTTATCAGGTCCAGGACTTTTATTTGTTTTAAGTGATTTGAGGGCTTTAAGGACTTCATCGGGTTTTATTTCAAAGTTAGACAATGCATGCTCGGGATTTACATTAGTACTGGTGTTGGTGGTGGTGGTGGGAGGACTGTTATTATTAAACACCGAGGAAAAGTAATTATTTAATATATATATATATATATATATATATATATATATATATAGAGAGAGAGAGAGAGAGAGAGAGAGAGAGAGAGAGAGAGAGAGAGAGAGAGAGAGAGAGAGATACACAACAACAAAAAAAAAAACAAAAAATAAAAAAAAAAACACACACACACACACACACACACACACACACACACACACACACACACACACACACACCCTCCTCACCATCAAGGCAAAAGGAATAAAACAACATAGCAAAGTGGGAATGGGAATATGAAATGACGCTGCAGAGAGGGAGGAATAGGAATAGGAACAGGTGGTTGGGCGGGAGTGGGAAAGGAAAGGCAGAACGTTAGCAGGAGTAGAAGTTTGGAATACCGTGACACAACTGGAAGATGAACCTGGAATGTAGGAATCAAGAGGAATAGGAAGCAATGAAGCTTGTTGAACGGAATGGCGAGATGCAGAGTAAAGTAGGAATGGAGATGTGAGAAAGCTTGGAATACCGTGACCTATGCAAGATACATCAGGAATTACTGGAACAATTGGAACTGAACCTGGAATACGAGGAAACGAAACAGACATCAGTAATAATAATTGAAAAGGAAGTGAAAAGGTTGAAATAGGAGGAGACTGAAATCCGTGAAATTTGCAAGATATACATTAGGAATTAGTTGAAAATTTTGAACATGAACCAGGAATACGAAAATACGAAACACACGTTAGTAATAGGTATCAATGAAGCTTGTAGGAATAAATGACTGGAAAGCCGTGAAATATGAAAAGTAGTAGTAATAGTAGTAGTAGTAGTAGTAGGAGGAGGAGGAGGAGGAGGAGGAGGAGGAGGAGAAAGAGGAGTAGGAGGAGGATTGAGAGAGAGAGAGAGAGAGAGAGAGAGAGAGAGAGAGAGAGAATTATGAACTATATCATAAACTATTACATGATAATTAAACTATTCGAAACGATATTATCCAAACTTATTCACTCATGTATTCACTCTCTTCCCCTTTCCCTCACCCTCCCTCTTCTCCAGGGTTGTTGATTTTTTAAATATCTTTTTAAATAAAAAAACGGATTTTTTTATTTAAATCAGATTTTTTATTTAAATCGATTTTTTTAATTTTTTATAAATGAAAATAATTAAATGAATGTAGACCTCAATATTCTCTACATTAGTTTGCAACACTTGTTGGAGTATTCTTGTACTATATTCCATCCTTATAAGTAACCCGGCTGGCTGTTTGAGCCGATCCTGAGACTGACCAGCCGCAGCCAGCCAGCCACTGGCCAGCACAACTCTGTCTACTCTCTTAACAGTCTAACCAGATCATGTCATGTTTTGGACATGTCCTCACGGATGTTGCACAAAGAAACATGACAGTAGCTTCAAATGAAAGTATCAGAAAAGGCTGTGGATGATCCATGTATGTATGTGAAGTGATTCTTTGAAAAACGGGCAAATGTTTCAAATATTTCCTTGACTGTCACTTCCTATAGTTGGTGATTTTTGTCCCTTTTAATAGGTTTTCTTTAGTTCATTTGAGTGTTTGGAGGGGCCCAAGACTACTCACATGCTGTCCTCATGATTGCCCATCAACCCAGACTCCAACGAAACTCTCTAAAGAGGAGCAAGTGAAGTTCGGGAGGGGGGATTAGTCAAGCAAGATGGCGGCAATATAAAACAGTTGCCTGCGCCACCAATTGGCTGGAACCATCCAAAAGAGTAAAGATGAGGGCATATGCTGTAGCTGAGCATGGCCGCAGTGCTCATCTCCGTAACATTGGCCCTTGAGCCATTTCTGGGAAGAGCCCATCACCCCGGGACAGGGTCAGCGTGACATCCGGGTTACCACAGTGTACCTTCCCCGGGCTTCCCCAGGTTCCCATTTATCCACCAGCCCAAAATGGAAGATGACCAGCTGGGTGAGCTCCACGCTGACTGCCCAGGTTGGGATTCGAACCCAGGGCCGCGGAGTCATTGTTAGGCACGCACCACTAGACCATGGAGGCACAAAAAAAAATATCCACGGGGTGAGAAACTTGCTAGATGAGGATAGACTTAAGGTGGAAAGTCATTTTTACGGTTGAAAAAATCATTTTCTTGAACATTTCCATATGAACTTGCGCGGCTCGTGCGGAGGTTCTGCGCCGCACTGCCAAGCGTTAGAGCGTCATGGTGGCCTTTAATTAAATACCTACTACCCTACGCACGGGGGATTTAAACATATACTGTCACTGCTCGTTGTGTATCTTCTATTTGCATCCTCTTTTTCCGATTTTTTTCGTGATTATATGTAATTATGGTACTGTATGATAGTCTCTCCACATCTCCACGCGAGAAGAGTGAGTGAGTAGCGGGGAGGCAGAGTATTGATTTTGTGGCGCGGGAGGGTACACACGCTCCGCCCTCACACGTGCATTTCGCCTTGGCCTGCTTATACCGTCTTCCAGTGGATTTTCAGACACTATGGGGAAGCGGAAAGCTGTGGCTATATCAAAATAAAGCAAAGTTTGCTGGCCTAAAAAGGGTAAGATTTATGTCTCAGCTCATAATACTTGAGCACAACTTGGGATATGAGGCAAATAGATACATTGCCTATATAGGCTTCCCTTCAACTCCTGAGGCGACAATAACAAGAAAACAAATGGATAAAGCCAGGATTTCTCCACACCAACCAAAAAAAAAAAGAGATATGAAAGAAAAAGCCGCGAGTCTGCAGATTATCAGGCAGGTGGCTTTGATGCATAAACCTGGCGACAATGAATGAGTTGGGTGGCGCCCAATGATACCCTCCCCTCTGAGGGATTGATATTTTGTCTTTTAGAATACATTGTGCATTCCTACATGTATTATAAGATACAAAAGGGGACCAGGTGCCTAAATCTACTTAGAGGAAAATCAATTGTGAGCACACCCTCCCCGTAGAAGTGACCTGAGATGACCTGAAAGAGCTTCCTTGGAAATCTGACCTCTTGAACATTACCAGAGGAGTAAGATAAGGAACGAGACAGTTGTGTTGTGCTAGAAAACATCTCTGTACCATACATTGTCACCTAAACATAAAAGTGCGTTTTTCTCAAAATGAAAATTTTAATGTAAAGAATAATATATCTCGACCAGTATTTGGACGATTTTTTTTTTCAGCATAATACTCAGAAAATAATTATCTACAAAACTGCATATTGAGATTTGGTAATGTCGAGGTTTGTAGGATCTGTGATTTTTTTTTCGATAGTTTTTACAGAAAAAAAATTACCGCTTGAATTGATTTTGTTTTGTGCACTTATTATTTGCGATATACAAATGATAATATGTAGTATTGTTCCTTTGGGTGTCATTTAACCCGGCAGCGTCGGTGGACCCATTTTTGGGCTCCCGCGAGTCGGTCCGCTGAAACGGCGGACCCAGTTTTGGGCTCGGCTCAAAACACCTAATTCGAGCTAATTGTAGGCGGTGGTGGCATAGAGCAGCCCACCATGCATGAACTGGGTCATTGTGGTGGGTGATTGATCTTGGGGTGGGCTTATTTGTCATAGGTAGTGCTGTAAGGTCATGGCAGACTGAATTAGCTATCCATACAGTAATCACTTGTCAAATCCTCTAAAGTAGACAACAAGTGACTCTCGGCTAGATGCCACGTGTCACGAGACTGTTTATTTTGTAACAAACACCACCCAACAAGAATGGAGTTTGAGTATAAGTAAATATTTTTAACGGCTTTATGATCATGAGAGGAGTACTCTGATGTACGGTCCATGCTCTTTTCTTAGTCTCAAAATGCAGTGTAAGGTTACCGTTTCTCGGGCACTTCTCGGCTTTCCCATAGCCGAAGCCCGAGGGTTAAATCTTAGATAAGGGATAATAATTTTTTTGAGCATGTGTACAACTTAAAAAAAAAAATCCTTCAATTTTTATGAAAATTATATCAGGGGTACCTCACAGTCTAGTGTTTAAACTGTAAAAAAATCATTAGTCTAGACGAAAAATTACGCCCACAGGAGATCAAAATGTTCGAACACGACCGTAAAAATGACTCTCCCCCTTAAGAATCTAATGCAGTCAATGTTAACAAGATAAGAAACTGTATGGAGTATGCATCTCATGTGTGGGGGGCTTCATTCACACAGCTCTCCTGGACAGAGTGGAGGCTAAGGCTCTTCGTCTCATCAGCTCTCCTCCTCATACTGAAAGTCTTCTACCTCTTAAAGTCCGCCGCCATGTTGCCTCTCTTTCTATCTTCTATCGATATTTTCATGCTGACTGCTCTTCTGAGCTTGCTATACTGCTACTACACTAAACACGCGGTTGTGGGCGGAGCAAGAGTATGGAATCCCTTGTACAGCCTTGCCGCGTGTCTCCCAGCCCGCGATGTAGAAATGTTCTAATTTAAGTAAAACCATGGCAAATGTGATCAGCAAATATGCATACACATTTAATCTTAGTATTATAACGTATGGAAGAACAGTTAACTTATTATGGATAAGATATTTGTAAGCATACAAAGAAACGTGGCATACATATTTTACAGTGTTGCTAAAAATGCTATACTTATTATTGAGTTTCCTTACGTTTTGGGATGGGTAAGGGTTTCACAATTATATTAAGATTATATCGTGTACGTTAAAATAAGCTGACATAGGTATGAAAAAACATTAAAATCCTCGCGGCGGTAACACTCTCGGCCAACACCCAGACACGCCCGCCATCCACACAGGTGGAGAGGTCAGGTGACTCCACTCAGGTCAGTCGGCGTCCTTGACCAGACACGATCGATATGGCTGCTCCACCAACACTCCCCCAGCATCTACATAGCCAAACAAAACAAGTTATCTTCAATGTCCGCCAGTATTTTGAACAGGAGAAGCAGAATGGAAGCACTCTTGAAGCCCTGTCAAAGGTTACTCGTCGCACAGCTGTAGCAACTCATGTCAGCGAAAGACCTGTGGAAAAAAATAACAAAGAAGCGAGAGAAAATGTAGAGAATCGCGCTCCCAAGTTTACATCTCCCAAGAAAAGGCAGCGATCAAAACCCATCATGGACTTCTTTGATAACACTAATGAAGATGTACTGCACAGAACAGTTTTGCAGTTCTACGCAAGAAAAGAAATCCCCACACTCGAAAAAATTCATGAAGAAAGGAGGGAGGGAGGAATTAAGAGAGAGAGAGAGAGAGAGAGAGAGAGAGAGAGAGAGAGAGAGAGAGAGAGAGAGAGAGAGAGAGAGAGAGAGAGAGAGAGAGAGAGAGAGAGAGAGAGAGAGAGAGAGAGAGAGAGAGAGAGAGAGGTGTGGTTAAAACGTGGCAACGCTGTACTGCCGCTTATTCCCTAGAGGCCTACGTCACTGCCGCACGTTTGAGCTGGTAGTAGTATAACTGCATGCCTCCCCTCCTCCCGCGACCCCGCTGTACGCGACTTTCTACTCATGCTCATCCCTATAGTACTGTCCAAACCCCTTATGCAGGAGTTAACCAGCATCTTCATTCTTTCATCCCTTACACTGGTGAACTCTGGAACAGCCTTCCTTCATCTATATTTCCTCCTGCCTTTGACTTGAATTCTTTCAAGAAAATTGTATCAATTTATTTACACAACCTTCAAATTTCTTTCACGCATACAGGCAGACAAACACATCTGGATCACGGGTGATTTCAACCTCCCCGACATTGACTGGACTGCAATATCCCCATTTGACCCTCCCGATGCTGACGCCCCGAACCCAATTATTCCCCACACAAACAGACTCCATCTACACGACACATTCGTTGACATCATAATTACATTTTCACTCTCACAAACAGTACTCCAGCCAACACGAACACATACTGTAACGCGCCCCGCTGGCCACGGAGGCCCTTTGACCACAGCACACACCCTTGACCTTTTTCTCACCAACAACATTCTTAACATAACAAACACTCAGGTTGTTCCAGGACTTAGTGACCACGACATACTCATCGTTGACGCTGACCTCCGACCGATAGACATAAACAGAGACCCAGACAGATATTCCTTTTTTCAAGGGCTGACTTAGACATGATCAAACAAGACCTAACTGCCTTCAGCACCGACTTTTTTGCGACAGACCCACACACAAGACTTCCTTCCACCAACTGGAACAACCTGAAACACACCATACACACCTCAATGAACAGACACATACCACAAAAAAACATTTTCTAGCAGGTACACACTCCCCTGGTTTTCCAGGGATCTACGCAGACAACATCGCAAGAAACAAAGACTCTACAGACGCGCGCAGACATACAACACAACAGACAATTGGACCGCCTACAAAAACCACCAAAAGACATTTTCCAAAAACATAAAAGTAGCGGAACGCAAACCCATAGCAACTTACCCCAGAGACAACGTAAGAAATAACAAAGAAACTTTTCAAATTCTTTAAGATGCGCAGACATGACACTAACACGATTACATCACTTAAAGACAACACTAACACATTAGTAACCAGCCCACAACACAAAGCACAAATACCCAACACACAGTTCCAATCGGTATTCACACAAGAACACAACCTGACACCAAACATGCCACACTGCCCCTTCCCCCCATAGCCCCCCTTGACATCACGACTAACGGAATACAGAAATTCCTGGAAGGACTCGACACAACTAAATCCACTGGCCCCGACAACATTCCCGCCTTCATCCTTAAATCCTTTGCCCTCATCCTTGCCCCCATCCTTCAGGCCATATTCGCCCAATCACTGTCATCCACCTCATTACCCTCTGACTGGCTTTTGGCAAATATTAATCCTTTATTCAAGACAGGTGACCGGACTGACCCAGCCAATTATCGCCCCATCTCACTAACATCGATTCCATGTAAAATTTTCGAACACATAATACACAAACACATAATGAATCACCTTGACGCAAACAACATCCTTACTGACTCACAACACGGCTTTCGACCCAAACGCTCATGTGAATCGCAACTCATTACTACATATCACGACATTACGAGGCTACTTGACCGACGTGACATTAAACAAGTTGACACTATTGTTTTAGATTTTGCCAAAGCCTTCGACAAAGTCCCGCACAAAAGACGTACATTAAATTGAAATACTACGGTATTTCAGGACCTATTCTTCACTGGATCACTGCATTTCTTACTAACAGGACTCAACGTGTTCTTCTTGACGGATCTTCATCCGACACTGTCCCTGTTTCTTCAGGTGTCCCACAAGGCACCGTTCTAGGCCCCGTTCTTTTCCTCCTGTACATTAACGATCTTCCACTGTCATCGCCTAACTCTTCCACTAGACTATTTGCCGATGATAGTTTAGAGCAGTAAAGACTACTGACGACTGCAGACTACTACAAAACGACTTGGACGCCCTCGAGCGGTGGGAGCGCACCTGGCAGATGCACTTCCGACCAGACAAATGCAAACTATGAAGATTCCCCAGAGCGCAAAATCCCATCCATCACACTTACACTCTCCATAATTCAGATTTAGAATCAGTTCTCACACACTAGGACCTTGGTATCCATCTCTCAACTAACTTGAAATTCAACACCCACATAGACCATATCAGTGCCGCAGCCAACAGAACACTGGGGCTCCTGAGGAGGAATTTACATAACTGCACACCTGACATTAAACACATAGCTTATGACACACTTGTGAGACCAACTCTGGAATACTGCTCCACGGTGTGGGATCCTCACACACACAGAAACATTGAGAGGTTAGAACAAATCAACACCAAGGCGGCAAGGTTCATTACAAACAATTACACTCGAACGCCTGGCATCACAACACGGATCAAACAACAGATAAACATGAACCCTCTTCACATACGCAGACAAGCACACAGACTTACACTTATGTACAAGATCACAAACACTCACAAACACACAGTTCCAATCGGTGTACACGAGAACACAACCTGACACCAAACCACACTGCTTACCTTCCATAGCCCCCCCTTCGGCATCACGACTAACGAATGGCCTGGAAGAGGACTCGACACAACTAAATCCACACGCCCCGACAACGACATATCCTTAAATCCTTTGCCCCATCCTTGCCTTCATCCTTCAGGCCATATTCACCCAATCACCATATCCTCATTACCTCTGACGGCTTTTGGCAATCCCTTTATTCAAGACAGGTGACCAGTTGACAGCCAATTATCGCCCATCTCACTAACATCATTCCATGTAAAATTTTCAGACACATATTTCATGCATAATGAATCGCCAGCGCAAACAACATCCCTATGACTCTGACACGGCTCGACCAAACGCTCATGTGAATCGCAACTCATTACTACATATCACGACGCTTCGAGCTACTTGACCGACGACATTAAACAAGTTGACACTGTTGTTTTAAATTTTTGCAAAATATCCGACAAAGTCCACACAAAAGACTAGCATTAGAAGATTGAAATAATGGTATTCAGGACCTAGTATTCGCTGGATCACTGCATTTCTTGCCTAACAGGACTCAACGTGTTCTTCTTGACGGATCTTCATCCGACACTATTCCTATTTCTTCAGGTGCCTCCCCAAAGGCACCGTTCTAGGCCTTCTTTTCCTCCTGTACAGTAACGATCTTCCACTGTCAACGCCTATCTTCCACTGAACTATTTGCTGACGATAGTTTATTTAAAAACGATAAAGACTACAATGACGACACAGACTACTACAAAACGACTTGGACGCCCTCGAGCGAATTTGGGGAGCGCACCTGGCATATGCACTTCGACCAGACAATGCTATTTAATAGATTCCCCAGAGCGCAAGCCCACATCCATCACTTACATCTCCATAATTCAGATTTAGAATCAGTTCACCCTAGTACATGGTATCCATCTCTCAACTAACTTTAATTACTTTTCCCTTGGACATATCAATTACCCACAACCAACCAGAACACTGGGGTTCCTGGGGAGAATTTACATAACTGCACACTGACATTAAACACACAGCTATGACACACTTGTGAGACCAACTCTGGAATACTGCTCCACGTTGTGGGATCCTTACACACGAAACATTGAGAGGTTGACAAATCAACACCAAAGGCAGCTAGGTTCATTACAAACAATTACCTCCAGACATACAGCATCACAACACAGTTAAACAACCAGATAAACATAGACCCTCTTCACATGCAGACAACACACAGACTTACACTTATACAAGATCTAAACACTCATCATTGAAGCCCTGACACATACCACCACACAACACCAAACAGTCAGCGTACTCATGCTTACACACATATATAAACACAAACATATCACACTAACACAGCATAGAAAGCACTCACTTTTCCATGCACCACAGCAGCGACTGGAACCTCTCAACAGATTTTAGACTGCGGTACAATAGACTCATTCAAAAACAAATACACACTCACTTGTCACCACAACACCAACACTGCTGCTTCTGCTTGAATCCTTCCCTCCCCTACACACCAGCTCCCCGTCCCCCAACAGCCAACAAATATGCATTATTTGGCACACCTGTACGTTGCCCTGCGCGTGTCATCCCGAATCGAATCAGAATTAAGACACCTCTCCTCCCGAGTGAAGCCTCTCTTTTGGCACTCATTACTTATGTTTTTATGCAGGAAGCAACGGTGTGAACTTTTTTCAACTGTTCGCTTCCCTTGAGCAGTTTCTTTAAGCTGTAATAAAAAAAAGAACAAATGAACAGGGTTACTAGCCATGGATTGCCCTGCACATTCTAGATATTTTTGGCTCATGATTTGGAAATTTGGTAGCATAGAAACATGTGGTTCATGTTGTAAAATACTTATAAAACCATCCTCTACCTCAGCGATAACGTGAAAGGCGGTCAACATGCGCTACCCTTTGAGGACACTAAACGGACCAGGCACCAGCTGACGAAGATGTATATCTATATTAGCTCAAGTAAAATTTGTGAAGTTGACAGGGAAATATTGATATCAAAGCTAGAGAGTGTTTTATTTGTTTTCCATTCTATATTGTTGCCCTACAGCTGGTCAAAGATTTAAATCGTGAAAAAATATATAATCTTGATTTAAATCAATGACTTAAAAAATAGATAGTTCGACAAGACTTTAAGCGTTGTGAATTTTGAATACTAGCTCAAAATAGATGTTCTGGATCGTTATCCTAAACATTCCACATTCAATAAGGCTTTCATAGCGGTTGTGGAATTGCTTCTATGGGTAGTTATGTGAGCCTAGTGATAGTTTGAAAGGCCTCTGCACCGTGAATGTGAAAAGAAACACTTATGAGGCCAAAGCGACGCAAATGTAAAATGGTTACTTCGACCTAAAACAAAAGCACCGCTTGAGAAGATTTGAGCAGAAGAAAAATAATCAGTCATTTTACCGTGTTATACTAAATATGATTCCTTGAGTCCAACGGAAACTTTCTCTTGACTGTGATTGGTGCTAGCGTGGTGATGAATCTATTAGCATCTAGCACCGTCACCACCACCACCACCGTCACCCACCACCACCACCATTTCCCTATTTTCACTACCATCCATTCAACTTCAAGTAACCACTATCTCTACCACCATCACCACCACCACCAGCTTCCACTGAAGTCATGATTACCATCATTCTCTTGTTTTCCCCGTCGAGCGATTTTCCTTCACTTTATCGACGCGGCCATTCACGAGCGAGGAAAGGTAGTCCCGATGAAGGCCCGCTCGAAACTGTGTACCTAATTACACATTTTGCCCCCGCCGCCGTCAAAAGCATTGTTGATGTGGTATCCAGAAACTGCTCAAATATTAGCCAGGAAAGAGCGGCGAGGGCGTGGCGCGGGGTGAATCAACAGGTCTGAAAAGTGACCAAAGCCTGGGAGGTCGCCGCCGAGTTTGGGATTTTTTTTTGAAGGCTGTTATGACTGTTATTATGTGTTATGTATTATTGTTTCCGCCCGTTTTTGAAGAAGGTGTGTGGCGGAGGCAGGGACAATTATTATTATTAGTATTGTGTGTGTGTGTGTGTGTGTGTCAATGTGTGTGTGTGTGTGTTTGCCTCACAGTGTCAAGTAGAGAGTTCAAAGGCTGCTGCTGTGTCGCATATCAACATTCCTACAAGTCACTGGACGCCCCCGGACGCAAATTCACCAACTGTATACACTTCTCGCACCACGAAGCAGGACGCAACAGGACACGGCTTCCAAGGGCAGGCTCGCCCAAACCTAACATAAGACTTCCAGGGCAGACTCCTTAAACCTAACATGAACACGCGCTCACTCTGGAATCAATCTCTCCTCTCTCTCCTCTCTCTCTCTCTCTCTCTCTCTCTCTCTCTCTCTCTCTCTCTCTCTCTCTCTCTCTCTACCTACCTCTTTCCCTACCCTCTCTCTCTCTCTCTCTCTCTCTCTCTCTCTCTCCTCTCTCTCTCTCTCTCTCTCTCTCTCTGTGTGTGTGTGTGTGTGTGTGTGTGTGTGTGTGTGTCCCAGTGTGTTAATTAATTAACTTTAAAAATATACTTATTGCTCTCTCTCTCTCTCTCTCTCTCTCTCTCTCTCTCTCTCTCTCTCTCTCTCTCTCTCTCTCTCTCTCTCTCTCTCTCTCTCTCTCTCTCTCTCTCTCTCTCTCTCTCTCTCTCTCTCTCTCTCTCTCTCTCTCTCTGTGTGTGTGTGTGTGTGTGTGTGTGTGTGTGTGTGTGTGTGTGTCATTAATTAATTTTTAAAAATTTGTCTCTCTCTCTCTCTCTCTCTCTCTCTCTCTCTCTCTCTCTCTCTCTCTCTCTCTCTCTCTCTCTCTCTCTCTCTTTCTCTCTCACGTTGCAGGAGAGAGAGAGAGAGAAAGAAGGAGAGACTTTCAACACTTTGTTGTCCATACTGGATTTACCCATGGATAATTTCTGTAAACATGCAGATCATTATGTTTTGGAAATAATTATGAGGAAAAAACTCCATATTTTATTAAG
>NW_026112124.1:27500-117500 GCF_024679095.1 Eriocheir sinensis
TGAAAATCTTTTACCATGTTATACATCTATATAAATAGGTGTAACGTGTGTGTGTGGATAATAATCTATCTGTCTGTCTGTCTGTCTGTGTGTGTGTCATTATTCTCCAAACTGTGGTGTGTAGCAAAGTAATTAAGTGTGCTCTCAAATGATACTTAAACTCAGCAACCATGCAGCCAATGGCTGCAAAGTTTCCATGGCTATGAATCTCTCTCTCTCTCTCTCTCTCTCTCTCTCTCTCTCTCTCTCTCTCTCTCTCTCTCTCTCTCTCTCTCTCTCTCTCTCTCTCTCTCTCTCTCTCTCTCTCTCTCTCTCTCTCTCTCTCTCTCTCTCTCTCTCTCTCTCTCTCTCTCTCTCTCTCTCTCTCTCTCTCTCTCTCTCTCTCTAGAAGTTAGTCGGTAAGTCGGTAAGTCATATGTATATATATATATATATATATATATATATATATAAATATATATATATATATATATATGAAAATTGTGTAGATGGAATGCAATAATAAACAACACATACCCAGTGTTCGTCTTCTTTGCCCAGTGCTGCGAACGTCACCATGTTGACAAATAAATCTCTTGTGGAACAAACTCCACTGTCCTCCATGGTAGTTGCGCTTCACGTTGAAACAGGTCTTATTTTCTTGCATGTAAAGTTCTTTCCAACGCTGAAACTCTTCCTCACATTTCACATTTATACGAAAATGCACTTTGTCTTCGGTCTCACTAACTACCACAGAAGAAAAACCCTCAGCCTCGAACTCTATAACATCTCTAGAACCTGACATGGTGAAGTGCAGCTTCAGACTGATATGGTGCATGACCTGACTCATGAGGTGCACTCATAAACTTATAGGTCCGTTACTTGAAATATAAACTTACTTATTGCCCTCTCTCTCTGTTGGCGGTGACTTGCTTTTCTTGATCTGGAGACGTTTCAGTAATGTTTCAGTGGCCATTGAAAGATACGGCTTCCTTATGAAAATATATATATATATATATATATATATATATATATATATTATATATATATATCTATATATATATATATATATATATATATATATATA
Organism: Eriocheir sinensis; assembly: GCF_024679095.1. NCBI lineage: Eukaryota > Metazoa > Arthropoda > Malacostraca > Decapoda > Varunidae > Eriocheir > Eriocheir sinensis. The sequence goes on from NW_026112124.1 coordinate 28,567, forward strand.
TATATATATATATATATATATATATATATATATTATGAAAATTTACAAGAGTCTTTGAATGTTCTCTCGGCACCTTCTCACTCACGCCTTTACACCACACACGCTGGGCAGAACTAACTATCGCTCACACCCCTTATCACACTCCTGTTAAACCCATACTCAGCACTTTTAAACATCAACACGAGACATACATACATACATACATACATACATACATACATACATAGGACATACATATATAGGACATACACACATACAACATAAACATCAACACGAGACATACATACATACATACATACATACATACATACATACATACATACATAGGACATACATACATACATAGGACATACACACATACAACATCTCTCTCTCTCTCTCTCTCTCTCTCTCTCTCTCTCTCTCTCTCTCTCTCTCTCTCTCTCTCTCTCTCTCTCTCTCTCTCTCTCTCTCTCTCTCTCTCTCTCTCTCTCTCTCTCTCTCTCTCTCTCTCTCCTGCAATGTGTGTGTGTGTGTGTGTGTGTGTGTGTGTGTGTGTGTGTGTGTGTGTGTGTGTGTGTGTGTGTGTGTTTCACGTGAGAAGTAAAGTCAGCTGTGAAAAGCACAAGTGCACTACAAAGCATCAGTCCGTTAAATAATTTTTTTATTAGACTCACGCACTCTCTCTCTCTCTCTCTCTCTCTCTCTCTCTCTCTCTCTCTCTCTCTCTCTCTCTCTCTCTCTCTCTCTCTCTCTCTCTCTCTCTCTCTCTGTGTGTGTGTGTGTGTGTGTGTGTGTGAGAGAGAGAGAGAGAGAGAGAGAGAGAGAGAGAGAGAGAGAGAGATTCAGAGGAGCGCAAGTCTTGTGCTAGGTTTAAGCGAGTCTGCCCTGGAAGTCGCCCGCCGCGTCCCCGCCGCGTCCCGTTCTCGCCGTGGTGCGAGAAGTGTATACAGTTGGTGAATTTGCCCCCCGGACACTCCGAGATGCCCGTGTCAGCTGACCATCACCGGAGCGACGGCGGGCGCGGCAACACTGCACACCTGCGGGGCTCCATCGCGCTGCCTCGCCTCACACTGTAAAATGGCCGCCCCAAACACTGCCCCGCCACGGCCGGAGCTCTCACATGCTTACCGCTGCTACGTCATCTTCATACTGATTTTTTTTTTTAAACACAACGTCCACTAGGAGGAATGCCAACAGCCCGCAGACACAGGAAAGCCGCCCACGCTAGTGTAATACGTGTGAATGAGTCACAGCGTAACGGCCATCACGTCACGGGCTGCCGCTGCCGCCCCGCCCTCCGCCACCGCCGCCACACCGCCCCGGCCCTTCGCTGCCCTGCCCGTCCCCTGCTGCTGCCCGGCGGGGTGCCTCCATTGGCCTGAAGCTCACATTACCTCGTCTCGGTGTGAGAGGCGCCAGTACCGGCACAGTATAGGGCGACAGATAAAGCACAAAGTGGCCTCTGGTGACGTACCCGCCGCCGGGCGACACCCGTCCTTCTCTCTCGCCCCGCGCCCCGCTCCCTGCCTCTCATTCCGCGGCCCTGGCCTCTCCTTCCCCTCGTCACCGTACTGTGGGCATGGTAACAGTCACTTACGACTGCTGGCGGCTCGTCCGTGCATGAAGGGTGGCAGGAACAATGACGCTGAGGGGAGAACACAATGCCGGGGTTGGCCGCGAGCTGACCAATCACATCACACGGGTTGCACTCACGCGGGCGCCGCCGCCCATTCCAACAAACCCTCTTCTCTGCCTCCCGCCCGCTGTGCCCCACGCCGCCGCTGCCTCACGTCACTAAATCATTTACTCAATCCTCTCGTCACCTCATCTCCGCGTGAAGGGCGCCGGTAACAGCTGCGTATCCCTTAGAGCAGGGATTGGGGAGGGAGGGGAGGAGGGACTGGGTGCGCGCGGAACATGGCCGCCACGCGCTGGGACCCATATCATGGAGGTAGACCCATATAGCCTAGTCAAGCCCCGTTATCCTGCCCTAGCGACTCCACGCCCCATCTTCCTCGTGTCCAAATGAAAGGGTTAACCAGAATCTCCACTCTTTCGTCCCTTCCAGTAGTAAACTAAACAGCAGCCTCCCTTAAACGGCGTATTCTTAATTAAACTTTTTGCTACAACTGTCGGCTTCATACTCTGTCAAGATAGTCGAGTCGGGAGATGGGTCCCCATGCACCATGGTGACATATTTTTCTCACTTACATGTTTGTAATCCTCGAGGTGTCTAGTAAACAGATTTTTATGTTCCCGTCATGAAACTTGTCCCAAGGGGTTCTTTAGCGGCCATCTTGGATTTCCGACGATAATCAATAATCGCATAACTTTTGAGCTAGTCATCATGCAGAGACAAATGAACAATTTTTTCTGGGTAAAGTTGACTTGAGAAATTGATTGATGGGGTTATCTTTGTGATCAGGTTAAGTTGAACACATTAAAACTCGGTAAATATGCAAAAAAAAAAAAAAAAAAGATCAACACTCATACACTTGCAAATGAGTTATTTGCATATATACAAAACTATAATTATCCGATGAGTTCTGCAATCACCGATAATTGCTAGTAATTAGGAAAAGAAATAAGATAAGCAGGTAGTTACTGAGCCTACCTGCCTACATATTAGACTTAGTCCTAACCAATAATGGGAACTTGCTACGTGAGTTGGAGGTGGGCGGAGAGTTAGGAAATAGTGACCACAGAACGGTTCGTTTTAGCTTAGACTGGGCGGTAACCCGCGAACCAAACCCAGTGTTAGTGCCAGATTTCAGAAGAGCAAATTGCGAGGGGCTTCGAAGACATCTTGAAGGGGTAAACTGGGATAATTTAGGGATTCATGAGGGCCAGAACTGCGGATTGGAGAGCCAGGAGAACCAGGTAGAAATGTCTTACAATAATTTAGTTAGAGTAATAGTAGAGGGGCAAGGACAGCATATACCACAGCGAACACTTAGAAAAGAAAACAATGATCCTAAGTGGATGACTCGTGGACTAAAACACGAGATTGGGTTAAAGAAGGGAATTTATCAGAAAATAAAGAATGGTGAAACACATCTCAGGGGCCGGTACGTCGAACTATCTAGATTAGTTAAGAAAAACACCAGGATAGCAAAAAGGAACTATGAGATCAAAGTAGCAAATGAGGCGAAAAGTAATCCTAAGGGCTTCTTTCAGATGTATAGAACAAAAACACGGGAGAAAATTGGGCCGCTGAAAACAAACACAGGGGAGCTAGTAGAAAATTACGAAAATATGAGCACATTGTTGAACGACTACTTCCTTTCAGTATTCACACAGGAGGATCGAACGACTATACCGGAAAGAGTTCAGGTGTACGAGGGCGGGGATGGCGATAAATTGAGGGATATAATCATTACCAGGCAAGTAGTTCAGGATGAGATAGATAAGCTTAAGAAGAACAAGTCGCCAGGTCCTGACGGGATATTTCCGAGAGTATTAAAGGAATTAGGTGATGTACTCAGTGACCCACTAACCGACATCTTTAAGATGTCGGTAAATACTGGCTATGTGCCGAGCCTATAGAAAGTAGCTAATGTGACGCCGATTTTTAAAAAGGGGGACAGGTCAGTTGCTTCAAACTATCGCCCAATTAGCTTAACATCGGTTATAGGCAAGATGCTGGAGTCCATAATAGCCAGGAACATTCGGGAGCATTTAGAGAAACATAGCTTATTTCACGACTCGCAGCATGGGTTCACAAAAGGTAGGTCATGCCTCACCAATCTCTTGTCCTTCTACAATAAAGTATTTGAGGCGGTTGACAGAGATGAAAATTATGATGTAATCTCATTTGATTTTAGTAGAGCGTTTGACAAAGTTCTTCACCAACGAATGTTGCTTAAATTACAGGCTCACGGAGTAGAGGGTAAAGTTTTGAACTGGGTCAAGGCGTGGCTTAGCAATAGGAAGCAAAGAGTGCAAATCAATGGTAAAAGATCTGACTGGGGATGTGTTACGAGTGGGGTCCCACAAGGTTCGGTATTAGGTCCACTTTTGTTTATTATTTATATCAATGACTTATATGCAGGAATTAGTAGTGATGTTAGTAAATTTGCAGATGATACCAAGATCGGTAGAGTAATTGAGTCGGATCAGGACGCTAGTATTCTCCAAGGTGAACTCAACAGATTGTATGACTGGGCGGATAAATGGCAGATGGAGTTCAATGTAGGGAAGTGCAGTATTCTGAGTGTAGGTAGGAACAACCCCTCACATAACTATCGCTTAAATGACACTCTCATAAGCAGGTTTGGGTGCGAGAGATTTAGGGTCTTAGTGAGCTCTGATCTCCGTCCAAGGGCACAATGCATTCAAGCTAGAAATCGAGCTAATAGGGTACTGGGATTTATTTCAAGGAGCGTAAGCAACAGAAGCCCCGAAATCTTCCTCAAACTATATTTAGCATTAGTTAGACCTCATCTTGACTATGCGGTTCAGTTCTGGTCACCTTACTATAGAATGGATATCAAAATGTTAGAATCAGTGCAGAGGAGGATGACTAAGATGATTCAGGGGTTGAGAAACTTGCCATACGAGGAAAGACTCAAACAGTTAAACTTGCATTCTCTAGAAAGGCGAAGGGTGCGTGGAGACATGATCGAGGTTTATAAATGGATGAAGGGCTTTAATAAGGGAGACATTCATAAGGTTTTGTTGGTAAGAGAACCGGGTAGGACACGAAGTAATGGGTTTAAACTGGATAAATTCAGATTCAACAGGGACATATGCAAAAATTGGTTTACTAACAGGGTGGTGGATGAGTGGAATAGGCTTAGCAGTCATGTGGTGAGTGCCAATACAATTGTCACATTCAAAAATAGACTAGATAAATTCATGGACAGTGATATTAGGTGGGGTTAGATACACGGGAGCTTAAGGTCAAAGGAGCTGCCTCGTACAGGCCTACCGGCCTCTTGTAGACTCCTGCGTTCTTATGTTCTTATGTTCTTATCTTATATACTTTCACTGCCAGATAAATGCTACTCTTGTAATAATATACTTTGACTCATGAATTGGAGCCTTAATAGAACTGTCGAGGAACTGAAATCTATTTGAAAAGGAGTGAAGGTTATGCAAGAGGCAATTATCGAAGCGTCTCGTTCTCGTGCACAGTTCCTTTTAGTCACATCCACTTCATACCTTTTCTTGATTTTATGAGCTCGAAAAGGAGGTTGCAGGTCAAAGGGGCGGGAGCAAGGAACGGAGTGAGAAGGGCGTTAGTAGAGGAAAAAAAGGTGAAGTGCAAAAGGAAGAAATGAGAGAGACAGGAGGAGAAAAATGGAGGGATTTTGACAAGGAGAAAGGTGTTGGTAGAGGAAGAAAAGGTGAAGGTTAATAAGAAAAGAGGAAAGAGACAGGGGGAGAAGATAAGAGGGGTGCAGACAAGCAGAAGGGTATTAGAAGCGTAAGGGAATGATGATAATGGGAAAAATAAGACGATAGAAGGAGGAGGAGGAGAAGGAGGAAGAAAAGAAACAGAAAGAAAAAGAAAACAAAGAGAATGAAAGAAAAACAGAGAGGAGAAAGAGAAAGAAAAAGAAAGTGAGGAAGAGAAAAAAAGAAAAAGTGAGAGTAAGAGGAAGAGGAAGAGGAGGAAGTGGAGATGGAGGTGACGGTGGTGGTTGAGGGAGAAGAGGAAGGGATGCGAGACGGTACGGCAGACGCGAACGAGATAATTAGAGAGACACAGGTGCGCCCGGTTGTTAGCTGAGATTAGGAGAAGCCTCGGAAGATACGGGGAGAGAGTGAGAGGTGAAGGGTGCGATGAGGGTCGATAACAGGTGCGAAGGACGGTAGGGAAGGCCGGGAGGGACATGCAGTTAGGGAATACAGGAGAAAGAGGAGGCGGGGCAGGAGGTGAAACACGGGAGGGAAAAGGGTGTGATAAAGACCGATAATGTGTCAAAAGGCAGAGAGGAGGCGGGTGAAAGAGGAGGCATGGAAAGGCTAAGGATCTGTCAGAGGGTGAGATAAAGAGAATGGAGAAAGAGCAGAAGGTGGAAATTGATATATAGAGGCCTGTAGGAGCTAAGTAGAAAGGCGTGCAGTCCCGGGGAAGTGAAGAAGGCTGAGGGGCGTGCAACTTGTGCGGGTGAAGAGATGGAGAAGGAGCAGGAGGAAGAGGAGGCGGCAGGAAGAAGTGCATGCAACTATTATTTGGCAGATGAAGAGATGGAGGAGGAACAGGAAGAGGAGACGGTACAAAGCAGGTGGAGTCAGAAAGTGATAGAAGCGTGTTGGGAGCTGATGTAGAAAGGCGTACGGTGAAGAGAAGGAGAAGGAGCAGGAGGAAGACGAGGCGGCAGAAAGAGGGAGCAGGACACAGAAGTGCATGCAACTATTTTTTGGCAGATGAAGAGATGGAGGAGGAAGAGGAAGAGGAGGAGGAGAAGGTACAAAGCAGGTGGAGTCAGAAAGTGATAGAAGCGTGTTGGGAGCTGATGTAGAAAGGCGTACAGTATAATTATCATCGTAGGTTTTTAGTTAGACATTCTCAAGTCAAGGTTCTTTTACAGGGTACGAGCAGAGAACAAATTGCGGTCTGGTAGCCTGTATCATTAAGGAATTGCGAAGATACAGATTCGTAATGATCGGCGCTCTCGTAGAAAATTAGCAGGAAAATTAATAAGAGGTCCTGTCTAGTGAAAACGAATCAGATTAACGCGCCTGTATATACTTTGAAAATGGTGGACGTGCGGAGGAGGCAGCGGCGATGGCTGACAAGTTGAAGGTTGATAGTGACCAACCGCGCAGCATAGACCCCCCCACCCCCACCTTGGCAACACCTCCGCGCACCTGGCTCATGTCCCCCCCAATCCAACACACCTGCCTGAACCACTCCACAGACCAACCCAACTCCCTCCATCACCCCCCCCTCCGATACCCACCCCCCAGTTCTCTCCCCTCCGACCTCCCTAACTCTTCCCCGCATGCTCACTGCCTAATTTTCCCCAGGATTTTCACTCACCTCCAGTTCGCCCCTCTTCCCCCCCTCATACCCTTTATATACTCTCCCCAAACTCACCCCCGCAGCTCTCCTCCACTAACCCACCCCTCAACTTGCCCCCACGCATTTATCACAAGTCTTCCACGCGTCCCTATACCCAAGTTAACTCTCCCTGCCGGCCCACTCTCTCCACTCTCCTCTGTTTTCCCCCCTTCCAACGTTCCCCTGCATTCCTACCCCCCGACACTCTTCTTTTTATGCTTAGTACCCTCCAGCACCCCCTGCATACTTACCTCAGACTCCTCCCCGCATGTCCAATCTAATGCTTCTCCCTCGCGCTCCCTCCCACACCCCCCAATCAACTCCCCCGCACCTCCATCTCCAGTTTTCCCCAGCATGCCTGTCTGCAGCCCTCCCTCCCTCCCCTTCCCCAGCCCTCCTCTGATTACTGCTCCCTTGACCAGCACAGTAACCCTAAGCACGAGTACTTCACCTAATGTTTGCCAGCCCCCTTGTGTTTGTCTGTCTTGAGGATGAAATATGAAGATTTAATCACTCCGACGATGACTCAGCCGCCCCTTCTTTGTTTGCCTTACTCTACATGTCGTTTGTTCCCCTGATGTGCGAGGCGACTTAAGCACAAATACAGTTAGCCAAGAGAGAGAATCCAAGTAGAGAAACAGCTACTCAAGAAAGATAACTCACACACAAGCAAACTAGCTCGGGCTGATGGGCAGTAAAAAGTATTGATTTTCGCGTAAACAGATGCACTAAAAACTCTTCACAGCATTTTCAAGTCGATACAACACAGCGAGGGAGACAGAGTGATTAAAGCAGGAAAACAGTTACCCCAGACAGAGAACCTTGCCCCAAACCACGAAGTAATAGGATAACCGGCTGATGCTTACGTCACTTATGTAAGCAGTATCTCCCCCTCCTAGTTTTCGCTCATTCTCAATATATAGCGCTGGTAAAGTGGGCAAGAATTAAAGCAGAGAAACAGTTACCCAAGATAGAGAACCTTGCCCTAAACCACGAAGTAATACGATAACTCTGGTACTCACGTCACTTATGTAAGCAGTGTCTCTCCTTCCTAGTTTTCGCTCATTCTCAATATATAGCGCTGGTAAAGTGGGCGAGAATTAAAGCAGAGAAACAGTTACCCCAGATAGAGATCCTTGCCCTAAACCACGAAGTAATAGGATAACGTCTGATGCTTACGTCACTTATGTAAGCAGTGTCTCTCCTTCCTAGTTTTCGCTCATTCTCAATATATAGCGCTGGTAAAGTGGGGGATATTTTAGGGGAACGAATATAGTATGCTTCACCTCACACCCAGGCGGAATACGTACGAGCTCGCGTGCGCTTGTTAATGGATAGCTGAAAAATGACGTACCGAAATATACTTCCCAGCACCACTTAAAAGTATTTACTGCCACTCGCGAGGACGTTGATGAGCTTGAAACACCCAAAACGTCTTACCCGCACATTCCATAAGTTCCCCCGAGTAGAAGGCACGGCTTGGTGTGTTCAGGGGTTTGCGTGCGAGTGTTAATGACTCGTTAATATGCAAAATAGTTCTCGTGCATGCTTAGGCTTTCTCCCCGCCCAGTGCAGGTGAATATGTAGAGGAGTGAGTTGAGGGAAGAGAGAGGAAGAGAAAGACGAGGAAGAAAGAAGAATGGAATTAAGGAATTTAAGAAGAAGAGAAAAGGAAGAGTGAGGAGGAGTAGAGGGAGGAGAGGAAGAAAGAAGAATGGAAGGAAGGAATTTAAGAAGAAGAGAAAAGGAAGAGTGAGAGGAGTGAGTGGCGGGAGGAGAGGGAAGAGGAAGAGAAAGACGAGGAAGAAAGAAGAAATGAATGAATGAGTTTAAGAAGAAGAGAAAAGGAAGAATAAGAGGAAGAAGAGCAGGAAAATGAAGAGAAAGAGGACGAAGAAGAAAGACGAGAAAGAGGAAATTTAAGAGGAAGAAGAGAATAGGAAGATCAAGAGGAAAAAAAGAGGAAGAGAAGGGAAAGGAAGAAGACGAAGAATACATGGATCAACATCGACCTATTCCATGTGTTTGTATCGTGTTTGAGCCCGATTTCTCACTGCGTCGCGTTTGTTTGTTTGCATATCTTGGCCCCCGTATTATGCCTTGCCTGTTGAAGTAATGCTCGATATACCACAAGTCTGCCCTTCCATATGAATGCTTTTTGTCTCCCATTTTCTTTAAGTAGCTCGATCTATCTGGTCTTTTCCATTATAGTTCGTTTTGTATGCTATATGAATTCATGGTGATGCCCTTCTCTCACGCCCCCTTCACAAGCTCCCCACCCTTAACTCTCCCCTCCCTCCACAAGCTACCCCTCTCTTATCCTTCGCTCCCTCCCCCACAAGATCCCCCTCCGCCCTTACCTCCTGCAGGCACCGTGACTTTTCCGTAACCTTGTAACTATGCATTAAAATCGAATTTCCATCAAGCTTCAACCGCAATCGCATGTCTTTTCTTTTTCTCCGTCTTAATGCCACGGCGCCCTTCCTCTTTCGTCTTCCTTCTGCTCAAAGCTGTACTTTTCTTCCCTAACGTGTCTACTCTTCTCTCTTCAATAGTTGCCCTGTCTTCTTTCTTCCTGTCACTGCTTGGGTTTAGCTTCTCCTTTCTCTTCCTCTCGCTGTTCGCTTTCACCTCTTTTTTCTCGCTCTCCGCCTCTCTCCATCACCGTGCTTGTTCTCTGCTTTCTTCCTCTCTCTCTCCTCTCTCTCCTCTCTCTCACTCAGCTTCCCTCCATACTGAGCTTTTATCTGTCAGTTTTCCGTTTTTTCCTCTTCGCGTTCCACAATTTAATTTCTTCCTTCTCTTTTATATATATTTATTTTCCTTTTTTCCGGTTTCGTTCTTTTTCTTCCCATCGGCATAATTATTCAACTGGTCGTTTGTTCAACTAACATATTTTTTTTTTCAACTCGTTCTGTTTAATTTTTGACCTTCCTGACTGCCGCCACCTCTTATGTCTTAACTCCCTTCCTCTTCCTTGGCTTTCTCTTCCTCTTTCTTCTCCATTCACCCATAGATCGCAATATGTATAATTATCGTGTTTGTCATTTCCTTTTAATTTAGAAAACTAATTAATGGGGATAGGCAACATCGCATAACAAGACTAAGAGACATCCATTGACCTTGAGCTACACACCAGACGTCTCCCTCGCATATATATTTGTTTATTATATTAAAAGCACAAATCTTTGCTTCCCAAACTACCCTCCTACGGTTTCTATCTCAATTTTTTTTCTCTGAGTGATCTATCATTGCTGTAGTAGGCGGTCACTGGTCTTCCCCTAAACCTGTCAACAGTGGTGTCCCTCAAGTCTCTGTCCTATCTCCCACTCTCCTTCTGTTGTTCATTGATGACCTTTCCTAAACGAACTATCCTATCCATTCTTACGCCGATGACTCTACTCTGCATTACTCAATTTCTTTTGATAGAAGACCAACCCAACAGGAACTATATGATTCCAGGTTGGAGGCTGCTGAACCCTTAACCTCAGACCTTACTATCATTTATGATTGGGGCAAGAAGAACCTGGTGTTCTTCAACGCCTCAAAATTTCTTCACCTATCAACTCGACACAATCTTCCAAACACCTATCCCCTATTCTTCGACAACACTCAGCTGTCACCTTCTCCTACACCAAAAATCCTCGGTCTGTCCTTAATTCTTACTGTCCATATACAGGGGCCTGTCCGCCCTCGCATGGAGTATGCATCTCAAGTGTATGGGGGCTCCACTCACACAGCTCTCTTGGACAGAGTTGAGTTAACGGCTCTTCGTCTCATCATCTCCCTTCCTCTTACCGATAGTCTTCTACCTCTTAAATTCCGCCGCCATGTTGCCTCTATTTCTATCTTCTATCAATATTTTCATGCTGACTGCTCTTCTGAACTTGCTAACTTCATTCCTCCCCCCCTCCCGCGGCCCCGCTTCACTCGACTTTCTACTCTAGCTCATCCCTATACTGTCCAAATTCCTTCTGCACGCAAGAGTTAACCAGAATCTTCACTCTTTCATCCCTTACACTGGTAAAGTCTGGAACAGTCTTTCTTCATCTGCATATCCCCCTGCCTATGAACCTCTTTCAAGAAGAGTTTATCAAGACACCTCTCCACCCGAAACTGACCTCTCTTTTGGCCACTCTATACCTTTGTCTGTTGTGGGAGCGGTGAGTAGCGGGCTTCTTTGCTACACTCTTTTTGTTGCCCTTGAGCCATCTCCTTTGTTGTTGAAAAAAAAAGGATACATGGTCTACCTTATTGTCTGGGGATTGTGAAAGTGGATCTGAGACGTCGGAAGATTAGTATGCAACAATTCAGTGGACACGTTTGTGGGTTGAGATAGTTTGATAAGAATAACTGTATATGGATAAGCCTTGGCAGGATACAACTAGAGTGGTCGTAGGAGAAAACAAAAATTCGAGAGATACGAGGCAATTAAGTTAACGAAGGAAAGGGTTTTGGAGAGCACCAGGCTGGACAGGGCAGAGTTGAAGATTTACATAAATTTACATAGAAAATCAGACCACACAGACCCCATGGTCCAGACTTGGTGGTCTGTCCTTAAACCTAAGTGATTTTACATTAATCAGATGACTCCAAAACGTTGCATTTCTACTCCAGTTGATATTAAGTTGAAGGAAGTGACGGTCGAGCTTATTTTTGAAGGAGTCAATCGTGTTACACTGGACCTCTGACGGTGGAAGCTTATTCCATTCTCGCACTACAACGTTGGTGAAGAAAAATTTTGTGCAGTCTGAATTTACTTGTCTACATCTGAGTTTTACGCCATTGTTCCTCGTGCGCAAAGTGTTATCGATCATAAACAATGTTGATCTGTCTACATTCGTGAAACCATTAAGTATTTTAAAACATTCGATCAGTTTTCCTCGGAGGCGACGTTTCTCAAGAGAGAACATGTTAAGGGTAGAAAGCCTTTCTTCGTAGGATTTGTTGCGCAAGGAAGGGATCATTTTCGTTGCCCGACGCTGAACACCTTCTAATTTAGCAATATCCTTTGCATGGTGGGGGGACCAAAACTGTACCGCATATTCCAAGTGGGGTCTGACGAAACTGTTGTAGAGCGGGAGTATTACATCTTTATTCTTGAATACAAAGTTTCTTTTAATGAAGCCCAACATTCTGTTCGCTTTATTTGCTGCATCGATGCATTGCTGTGAGAATTTGAGGTTTGACGCGATTTTGACCCCCAAGTCTTTGACGCATTGAACGCTTTTGAGTTTAACGCCGCGCATTTCGTATTCGAACTTCTTATTCCTCGTTCCAACTTGAAGGACCTGGCACTTGTCTACGTTAAAGGGCATCTCCCATCTATCCGACCAAGCTGAAATTTTGTGCAAATCCTCTTGGAGGCTTTGCCTGTCTTCGTCAGTGAGAACCGAGTTACCAATCTTTGTGTCGTCTGCAAATTTACTAATGCGGTTATTGAGTCCAACATCCACGTCGTTGATGTAAATAATGGAGAGAACTGGGCCAAGGACCGAGCCCTGAGGGACGCCACTAGTGACAGGCGCCCACTCTGAGTTAAATCCGTCAATCACTACTCTTTGTTGTCTGTTGCTCAACCAATTCGCGATCCATTGGTTTACTTGACCGTCAATACCTATTTGCTTTAATTTGTAAAGTAATTTATGATGCGGGACTTTATCAAACGCTTTCTGGAAATCAAGATAGACTACGTCCAGTGATTTGGTTACGTCATAAACAGTGAAGAGGTCGTTATAAAAGGTTAATAGGTTTGATAGGCAGGATCTTTTGTTTCGGAAGCCATGTTGTGAGTCCCCAATCAATGAGTGGCTTTCAAGGTAACTCACAATTTTGTCTCTAATTATGCCCTCAAGTAGCTTACCTACAACCGAAGTTAGACTAATGGGCCTGTAATTACCTGGTACTTTTTGTCTCCTTTCTTGAAAATCTGTGTCACGTTAGCCTTTTTCCAATCTGATGGGACGATGCCTTGTCGCAAGGACATATTGAATACGGTTGTGAGGAGGAGAGTATTTCGCTCTTCGTTTCTTTCAGCAGAGTTGGATATACTTTGTCAGGTCCAGGACTTTTATTTGTTTTAAGTGAATGGAGAGCTTTAAGGACTTCATCGGTTGTTATTTCAAAATTAGGCAATGCATGCTCGAGATTTACAATAGTACTGGTGTTGGTGGTAGCGAGAGGAAGACTGTTAGTATTAAACACCGAAAAAAAGTAATTGTTTAATAGGTTTGCAATGTGTTGGCTGTCAGTCACTAGTGCACCGTCGCTGTTTGTTAAAGGTCCAATACCACTTTTGATCGCCTTTCTGTTGCTTATGTAACTGAAGAAAGATTTCGGGTTATTTTACAGTTGGCTGCAATGTTTTCTTCATATCTACGCTTTGCCTGACCTACTAGTCTTTTTACTCGTCGCCTGGCATCATTATAAAGTCTAATGTTCTCGGGCGTGCTTTGTTCTTTCTTTAACCTGTAAAACAATTTTATCTCATTGACTGATTGTTTAATTTCGCTATTAAACCACGGTGGGTTTTATTAGTGTGTATTCGCTTCTCGCACAAGTGGACGAATGTGTTCTGGTGATTTAGTAATTTATTTTTAATTCTTAGCCAGTCTTACTCTACGTTGGCGTCATCTGATAGTTGTATTTCTTTTATTTTTGGTCGGATTTCTACGAAGTTAGCTCTTTTGAAATTGGGCACCTTTACTTTATTTTCAGTCACTGATGATTGAGCTTTAATGTCGACGCGCACTAATTTATGATCGCAAGAACCGAGGTGTTCTCCTACCGTGACACTACTGACAAGGTTATCTTGGGTCGTTATAACAAGGTCGTGTATATTATTTTGTCGAGTTGGCTCAGAAACCATTTGGCTTAGATAATTTTCTTCTAGAAATTCGATCATTCTATGTGACTCGCCTTCTGTACCTGACAGTGTCGCCCAGTCGATATGGGGGAGGTTAAAGTCTCCTAATATCAGTGAGTCGCTGTTATTAAGTGACTGCCTTAAGAGCTGTACATTTCAAGGTCGTCATCGAGTGATTGCCCGGGAGGTCTGTAGGTGACAGATATATTATTTAAATTGACTTTTGCAATGTTTACTCGCACGCACAAATGTTCAACGTTACTGTTTCCCGGTGTTTTGTCAGTGGGTTGCAAATAGCTTTTGACATAAAGAGAGAGAGAGAGAGAGAGAGAGAGAGAGAGAGAGAGAGAGAGAGAGAGAGAGAGAGAGAGAGAGAGAGAGAGAGAGAGAGAGAGAGAGAGAGAGAGAGAGAGAGAGAGAGAGAGTCAGCAGGTGGCAGTAAGAGGTGGTGTTAAGTGTGTGTGTGTGTGTGTGTGTGTGTGTGTGTGTGTGTGTGTGTGTGTGTGTGTGTGTGTGTGTGTGTGTGTGTGTATTTGTAGTTCAATGCTAACAAGAGACAAATCCATCACCAAGGCTCCTGGAGGGCAAGGCGGGACGATCCAGTAGTTAACAAAGCCTCACGCCGCTGAACGCGTCATCTGTGAAAATTCAGAAGAAAAAAACTACCCGAGAAATCGTATTGTTGCAGCAGCTAAATATTTGTAACTGTAAATATTTTGTACGCCTCCCTTCATTGCCAATAATCAATATAAGGGAAATATATTTGTGTGACATGTTATTATTCTTGTAAGATTAATAATACGAAGTTCTTGCTGGGCTTGTGGCAAGAATTTTCGGCCGAGTGGTTCATTGGGTAAGGTGGGCACGATGCGGCCAGTCCCAGCTCACGGCGGCTTCTCGGTGTGATGAGATGTGTGTTGCGGCGCCGGCAGGTTTAAGTGAAGGTGAGGGGATGAATTATGAGGCTTGGTGTGAGTAGAAGGAGCTAGGAGCATGAGGGCGTGGGTGCGGGGTTGGCATGGGCGTAATACTTGAAGCAATCATTCGGCCAGGGATGAGGGAGTGGGTTGTGTGGGTTGGTGTGGGTGGCAGGAGGAGCATGAGGGCGTGGGCGTGGGATGGGCGCACTACTTCCAGCAACATTTCGTCACCTGCATTACGTCCCATCGCCTCAGCGTTACACTCTCAGCCTTTTCTTTGAGCGTCCCCGCCAGTGGTCGGTGTAGCCAAGGCGGAACACGACGAGGAGAAGCCATCCCAGAAGAGGACAACGTTGATGACCTGCACGTTCCTGCTAAAGATTGTTCATTTACATTAAAATGACTCAGCAAAAACAAGTGAAGAAGTCTTGGTGCTGCGGGTGCTTCGGCTGGCTCTTCGCCAGGCGGAAGCGCCGCAGCCCCTCCGAGGAACCTGACGACATCGTCGAGGAAACCGAAAACGCGGGTGCCCAGGCCGATGCAGGGCAACAGGCCCTGGTCTGCCTGAAGAAGGCTGCTCAGCCTCTCGCAGTGGTGGAGGAGGAGATCCCCTCCGACACCTTGCTGGATGCTGATGGGGTGGTGGGGAAGGGCGAAAAGGAGGCCACTGGCAGGAGGCGCCAGACTCTCATCATCACAATCCACTTGGTGAAGAGAGAGAAGGTCCACAAGCCAGTGGATGATACAACAGTCACACAAAAAGACTGCACGCAATTGGAGAGCCATGGCAAGAGGGTTCAAACTCTCGTAATTACTCTGCACATGGTCAAGAGAGAGAAAATAAAGGAGGTATACGATGAGCTCCCCTCCGGGCACCAAGGCACGGCTGGGGACGCTCCTTCCAGCAGGAGCAAGGCCGTTACCGGCCCACCGGAAAAGATGCCCCTTATCAGCAGCTTCAAACAGCGGGACGCATCTCAAACACCGGTCAAGAAAATGATCAGGTTCAACTTCCAAAACCTGAACACTTTCGTCAAAATTCGTGAGCTGTACTGTGCCTACGACTACTTAAAATATGGCTTCCCTCACTCCAGCATTCGTCCTGAGCTGAAAAGCTTAAGGGAGAGAGCAGTGGAGCCACAGGAAGAGCCAGCAAAGGAAGCAGTAAACAAACTGCCAGAGGCTAAGAAAACAGTTACAGAGGAAGCAACAGATTCAGCCAACAAAATCAATGAGCCACAACACCTCACAGGGATCCTCAAGAAAGGAAAGACGGCCAGCACCGCTCATAAATGTGTGCGCTTTAACTTCCAGAACCTGAACACTTTCGTCAAGGATCGTGAGCTGTACTGTGCCTACGACTACTTCCAGTATGGCTTCCCTCTCTCCAGCATTCGTCCTGAGCTGGAAAGCCTAAAGGAGAGAGCAGTGGAGCCACAGGAAGAGCCACCAAAGGAAGCAGTAAACAAACTTCCAGAGGCTCAGAAAACAGTAACAGAGGAAGCAACAGATGCAGACAACAAAATCAATGAGCCACAACATCTCACAGGGATCCTCAAGAAAGGAAAGACGGCCAGCACCGCTCATAAATGTGTGCGCTTTAACTTCCAGAACCTGAACACTTTCGTCAAGGATCGTGAACTGTACTGTGGCTACGACTACTTCAGGTATGGCTTCCCTCTCTCCAGCATCCGTCCTGAGCTGGAAAGGCGAAAGGAGAGAACAGTGAAGCCGCAGAAAGGGCCAGCAAAGGACGCGGTAAAGAAACACAACACACGACACCAGCAAACAGTTGGAGCACCTCGCTGTGCACAAATGAATACCACTACTGAAGGGAAGTCTCCTAAAGGTATCCTGAAGAAAGAAAAGATGCCACGGTCCACCTGTCCAGGACATGTGCGCTTCAACCTTGGTAACCTCCGCACCCCCGTCAAGGAACGTGAGGTGTACCGTGGCCACGACACCTTCAGATACGCCGCGCCGCTCCAAGTCACTCAGCCTCCCAACTTTACCTCGAGGCCTCACCAGCAGCCCGTTAGATCCGCCTCTAACTCGCTGCGTGGCGCACCTCGGCACCTCGCGAGGCCAACACAGCGGAGCAACGACTCCTTCCAGCAAAACAGTGGCTGGTATGCTGCACACAACTACACCAACAGCCGCCACTCACAGCACCGCCAGCACAACGCCAGCAGCCACGTCCCGCCAAGATACGAAACAAGGCATTTCTACGAGGGACAGACACATCGGGGCACCAACTCCCGCAGCAGAAGTCGTGCCAAGAGAGGCGCAAAGCCGAGTGGTGGCGAGTTTCTGTGAGCACCGGGCGAGTACACAGCGTCGTGATCAAACTCAAATGTTCAGCGACGTACAGGTGACGTACATTCCGGGTGCATTTCTCAACACCCGCTGAACAGTAACTGTCGCTGACTGGTGATAACAGAGACTGAGGAGTGCCAACAAGCACCACAATCACACTGAGAGGAACGGCTCGCCAGCTGACTAAAATCACCATGCAGAGGAACGCATCCCATGGAACGGTGCCACTTCTACGGAACAAATTGTTCAAGAGTGTCGCATCTGTGGGGAGTGTTTGGACGCATGTGTGCTTACATTTCTTATCTTATATTTCAAATGAAAAAATAGAAAATATTGTCTTACAAAAAACCTTAGGCAGGGATAGTGGGGTCGTGTTGCACCTCAGAACAAGAAACGTTATGTAAGGAGTTGTCTCAACGACCACCTGTTTTAAAACTATATTTAAATGAAAGGTATTAGAATGCTCTTGCCATTATGCTTCAGCTCAGTGTGATGACCTGAGTTTTATTTTGTCTCTCGTTCTCTGCGGAATGATTATAGCTTCCAGGTCTGAGACGCGTGCCCAGAGCGTGACGGAGGTGAGATCGGGATGGAGCCACACATTCCGCGTTATTCATTTATCATGGCAAAACTCCCTGGTTCAGTCACGCTTGTTCGCGTGCTATCAACGATTGAGGCAGCTCACAGAAGGTGCCGGAGCCTTAGAACTTTTGCTAAAAATGGTCTTCACATTTATGCCAAGAATCGTGCCAAATCTGTTCTCCGACTTGCCAATAACTCCTTCATCAATAAATCAAAATATTGAAATTTTGCTAACAAAATTGTTTCCATTTACCTGAAAATAGCTCCCACAAAACTCTCTCTCTCTCTCTCTCTCTCTCTCTCTCTCTCTCATCAAGTGACGATGTCAACACACCAGTCTGGTCGTTCTAATTCTTCACTGACTGGATTTAATCAAAGTCGAACAAAATCAAATGAAAAAAAAAAAATACGTCCACATGGTACACACTTATGTATCTTCGACCTTTTTATGCATGTAAAACACAGATAAAATTGACGAATTTTACGAGAAGTGGAGCCTGGCATCCCACCAGCGGCTCGGCTGTGTGATTGGCTGTCAGGCCACGAGAAGGGCAGGGCGGAGGAGAGCTGTGCAAAATGTGACACAAAGGAAGACGCGATCAGGCCACGGTGAATTTTACACACACACACACACACACACACACACACACACACACACACACACACACACAATGGAAGAATAGTAACTGAAACATGGTATAACAAACCCGTAGACCTAAACTCAAAATAAGCATTCCAACTAATAACACTATCAGGAACACTGCCGCTACCACCACTACTAATCACCCACCACTTGAATAACGACCATTAACACCATCATGGCAGGCACTTCAACCACCAGGACTACCATATCCGCCCCCCTCCCCCCTTCTTCCCGGCATCACCACTGCAGAAGAAAAGGAAGAGAATAGGAGGAAAATGATGAAAGCGGAATGCAAAATCGAAGGAAAAGTTTGTGGGCAGGAAAAAGGAGGAGAAGGAGTAATATGGAAATAATAAGTATGAGTAAGTGAGAGTTTTGAAGGAGTAACAGGAAGAAAAGAAGCAAAAGAAGAAGGACGAAGAAAAAAAAGAAAGGAAAAAATATTAGATGAAGTAAAAACAAGACTTGCAAAAAGGAAACAAAAAGATGAACAAGAAAACGGAAGAAGGAAATGGAAGAAAAAATGTCAAGGAATTATAACTCAAAGAACGTAGAGGATACAAAAAGGAAGTCACGAGGAAGGCGATGGAAGAATTAAAGCAAGGCAGAGTAGGGAGAAGGGATAAGAGGCGAAATAAGACTTAGAATATATGAAAAAGTAAGAGGATATGAAAAGAAATAGAAAAAGTTGGAAGAAAACAATAAAAAGGAGGAACAAATAAACACGAATGGGAAAGAAGAGAAACAAAAGAGAGTATTTAAATGTGTAGAAATTGGGAAGATTAATATTATGAGAATGTAAAAACGCAGGAAAGCAAAACGAGGAAGCAGAAGTAAAAAAAATAATATACAAAAGTGAAATGACAGGAAGGAGGAAGATGAAAGGCAAGAACAATAAAATGGAAAGACAAAAAAGACAAAACAGACGATACAAACAGAAAAGAAGACGGATAAAAAAAGTATACGAATAAGGCTGAAAAAACGAAATAAAAGGAAGGATAAGTAAAAACACGGATGGGGAGGAGAAGAGGAAGAGATGAAAGGAAAGAAAACAAAATGGATGACAAAATTTAGATTGAGATAATGAGGAAGTAAAAGAGGGCTTGGAGAATGGCCGCGCGGGAGAAAAGATGTGAGCCAAATTAAGAATGAGAGGGAAGGCAGGAAAAAAAAAATTAGAAGCAAAATTTGAAGTAAGATAATGAGGTAGCAGAAGAGCGTGACGACTGGAAGGAAGTAGAAGAGGAAGAGGAAGAGGAAGAGGAAGAGGAAGTGATTGAAAGAGGAGGAGAAAGAGGATATTGAGGAGATCAACGTGCGAGAAAAAAATGAGTAAAGGCAACATAAAAAAAATTAAAGGAATGAAAAAAAAAGATTCAAAGCAAAATTTGGAGTACGATAATGAGAAGGAAGAGCGTGAGGTCTGGAAGAAAGTAGACGAGGAAGAGGAAGTGATTGAAAGAGGAGGAGAAAGAGGAGACTGAGAAGGCAGACGTGCGAGAGGAAAGTACAAGGAAGTAGAAGAGGAAGAGGAAGAGGAAGTGATTGAAAGATGAGGAGAAAGAGGAGATTGAGATGGAAGGAAAAAAGATATGAGATAAAAAGCAAAGTTTGCGTAGGATAATGAGGAAGAAGAAGAGGCGAGTCAGGAGTAGAAGGAAGTAGAAGAGGAAGAGGAAGTGATTGAACTGAGATTGAGAAGGTTGACGTGGGAGAGAAAAAGTGTTAAAGGAAAATAAAAAAAGAAATGAAAAGGAAGATAAAAAGAACATGATTAAAAGCAAAATTAGGAATAGGATAAAGAAGAAGAAGAAGAGCGTAAGAACTGGAAGGAATAGGAAGAGGAAAAGGAAGAAGGAAAAAGGAGAATCAAAAAAGGAAAATCAATGGGAAACAGTTTAATTTTAACAGAATGTATTGCAAAGACAGTCAGAAAAAACAAAATAAATGAAAATGAAAAAAAAGGAAAGAGGAAAAAAGGGTAAAAATTGAAAAAAAACCATTGAATAGAAAAGAGTGGAAGATGAAAAAGGAAAAAAAAAAGATGAAAACGTAGAATTAAAACTGGGAGAGAATGATCATAAGCAGTAGTAAATTAGAAGATGGGTGAGCGGAATAAAAGAAGACTAGACAAAAAAAGAAGAGAGAGAGAGAGAGAGAGAGAGAGAGAGAGAGAGAGAGAGAGAGAGAGAGAGAGAGAGAGAGAGAGAGCAGGTGGCAGTAAGAGGTGGTGTTAAGTGTGTGTGTGTGTGTGTGTGTGTGTGTGTGTGTGTGTGTGTGTGTGTGTGTGTGTGTGTGTGTGTGTGTGTGAAGTTCAATGCTAACAAGAGACAAATCCATCACCAAGGCTCCTGGAGGGCAAGGCGGGACGATCCAGTAGTTAACAAAGCCTCACGCCGCTGAACGCGTCATCTGTGAAAATTCAGAAGAAAAAAACTACCCGAGAAATCGTATTGTTGCAGCAGCTAAATATTTGTAACTGTAAATATTTTGTACGCCTCCCTTCATTGCCAATAATCAATATAAGGGAAATATATTTGTGTGACATGTTATTATTCTTGTAAGATTAATAATACGAAGTTCTTGCTGGGCTTGTGGCAAGAATTTTCGGCCGAGTGGTTCATTGGGTAAGGTGGGCACGATGCGGCCAGTCCCAGCTCACGGCGGCTTCTCGATGTGACGAGATGTGTGTTGCGGCGCCGGCAGGTTTAAGTGAAGGTGAGGGGATGAATTATGAGGGTTGGTGTGAGTAGAAGGAGCTAGGAGCATGAGGGCGTTAGTGCGGGGTTGGCTTGGGCGTAATACTGGTAGCAATCATTCGGCCAGGGATGAGGGAGTGGGTTGTGTGGGTTGTTGTGGGTGGCATGAGGGCGTGGGGGCGGGATTGGCATGGGCGTAATACTTGTTGCAATCATTCGGCCAGGGATGAGGGAGTGGGTTGTGTGGGTTGGTGTGGGTGGCATGAGGAGCATGAGGGCGTGGGGGCGTGGTTGGCATGGGCGTAATACTTGTTGCAATCATTCGGCCAGGGATGAGGGAGTGGGTTGTGTGGGTTGGTGTGGGTGGCATGAGGAGCATGAGGGCGTGGGGGCGGGGTTGGCATGGGCGTAATACTTGTTGCAATCATTCGGCCAGGGATGAGGGAGTGGGTTGTGTGGGTTGGTGTGGGTGGCATGAGGGCGTGGGGGCGGAATTGGCATGGGCGTAATACTGGTAGCAATCATTCGGCCAGGGATGAGGGAGTGGGTTGTGTGGGTTGGCGTGGGTGGCATGAGGGCGTGGGTGCGGGATTGGCATGGGAGTAATACTGGTAGCAATCATTCGGCCAGGGATGATGGAGTGGGTTGTGTGGGTTGGTGTTGGTGGCATGAGGGCGTGGGTGCGGGGTTGGCATGGGCGTAATACTTGTTGCAATCATTCGGCCAGGGATGAGGGAGTGGGTTGTGTGGGTTGGTGTGGGTGGCAGGAGGAGCATGAGGGCGTGGGTGTGGGATGGGCGCACTACTCCCAGCAACATTTCGTCACCTGCATTACGTCCCATCGCCCCAGCGTTACACTCTCAGCCTTTTCTTTGAGCGTCCCCGCCAGTGGTCGGTGTAGCCAAGGCGGAACACGACGAGGAGAAGCCATCCCAGAAGAGGACAACGTTGATGACCTGCACGTTCCTGCTAAAGATTGTTCATTTACATTAAAATGACTCAGCAAAAACAAGTGAAGAAGTCTTGGTGCTGCGGGTGCTTCGGCTGGCTCTTCGCCAGGCGGAAGCGCCGCAGCCCCTCCGAGGAACCTGACGACATCGTCGAGGAAACCGAAAACGCGGGTGCCCAGGCCGATGCAGGGCAACAGGCCCTGGTCTGCCTGAAGAAGGCTGCTCAGCCTCTCGCAGTGGTGGAGGAGGAGATCCCCTCCGACACCTTGCTGGATGCTGATGGGGTGGTGGGGAAGGGCGAAAAGGAGGCCACTGGCAGGAGGCGCCAGACTCTCATCATCACAATCCACTTGGTGAAGAGAGAGAAGGTCCACAAGCCAGTGGATGATACAACAGTCGCACAAAAAGACTGCACGCAATTGGAGAGCCATGGCAAGAGGGTTCAAACTCTCGTAATTACTCTGCACATGGTCAAGAGAGAGAAAATAAAGGAGGTATACGATGAGCTCCCCTCCGGGCACCAAGGCACGGCTGGGGACGCTCCTTCCAGCAGGAGCAAGGCCGTTACCGGCCCACCGGAAAAGATGCCCCTTATCAGCAGCTTCAAACAGCGGGACGCATCTCAAACACCGGTCAAGAAAATGATCAGGTTCAACTTCCAAAACCTGAACACTTTCGTCAAAATTCGTGAGCTGTACTGTGCCTACGACTACTTCCAGTATGGCTTCCCTCTCTCCAGCATTCGTCCTGAGCTGGAAAGCCTAAAGGAGAGAGCAGTGGAGCCACAAGAAGAGCCACCAAAGGAAGCAGTAAACAAACTTCCAGAGGCTCAGAAAATAGTAACAGAGGAAGCAACAGATGCAGACAACAAAATCAATGAGCCAAAACATCTCACAGGGATCCTCAAGAAAGGAAAGACGGCCAGCACCGCTCATAAATGTGTGCGCTTTAACTTCCAGAACCTGAACACTTTCGTCAAGGATCGTGAACTGTACTGTGGCTACGACTACTTCAGGTATGGCTTCCCTCTCTCCAGCATCCGTCCTGAGCTGGAAAGGCGAAAGGAGAGAACAGTGAAGCCGCAGAAAGGGCCAGCAAAGGACGCGGTAAAGAAACACAACACACGACACCAGCAAACAGTTGGAGCAGCTCGCTGTGCACAAATGAATACCACTACTGAAGGGAAGTCTCCTAAAGGTATCCTGAAGAAAGAAAAGATGCCACGGTCCACCTGTCCAGGACATGTGCGCTTCAACCTTGAGGTGTACCGTGGCCACGACACCTTCAGATATGCCGCGCCGCTCCAAGTCACTCAGCCTCCCAACTTTACCTCGAGGCCTCACCAGCAGCCCGTTAGATCCGCCTCTAACTCGCTGCGTGGCGCACCTCGGCACCTCGCGAGGCCGGCACAGCAGAGCAACGACTACTTCCAGCAAAACAGTGGCTGGTATGCTGCACACAACTACACCAACAGCCGCCACTCACAGCACCGCCAGCACAACGCCAGCAGCCACGTCCCGCCAAGATACGAAACAAGGCATTTCTACGAGGGACAGACACATCGGGCCACCAACTCCCGCAGCAGAAGTCGTGCCAAGAGAGGCGCAAAGCCGAGTGGTGGCGAGTTTCTGTGAGCACCGGGCGAGTACACAGCGTCGTGATCAAACTCAAATGTTCAGCGACGTACAGGTGACGTACATTCCGGGTGCATTTCTCAACACCCGCTGAACAGTAACTGTCGCTGACTGGTGATAACAGAGACTGAAGAGTGCCAAGAAGCACCACAAACACACTGAGAGGAACGGCTCGCCAGCTGACTAAAATCACCATGCAGAGGAACGCATCCCATGGAACGATGCCACTTCTACGGAACAAATTGTTCAAGAGTGTCGCATCTGTGGGGAGTGTTTGGACGCATGTGTGTGCTTACATTTCTTATCTTATATTTCAAATGAAAAAATAGAAAATATTGTCTTACAAAAAACCTTAGGTAGGGATAGCGGGGTCGTGTTGCACCTCAGAACAAGAAACGTTATGTAAGGAGTTGTCTGAACGACCACCTGTTTTAAAACTATATTTAAATGAAAGGTATTAGAATGCTCTTGCCTGTATGCTTCAGCTCAGTGTGATGAGCTGAGTTTTATTTTGTCTCTCGTTCTCTGCGGAATGATTATAGCTTCTGCACGAGTACAGTTGACTGATGAGACAGAGTCGCACATTCACTAGCATGTGCAATTCCACCTCATGTTACACCTCACGCCACATCTACTACATCTTACTGTTGCCTGTACACTTTTTCTTTCGCATGTCTATCTTTTCAATCCCCTCTTTTTCCTCCGCTTTCAGTCACTTCCTCTTCCTCTTCCTCTTCTACCTCCTTCCAGTCCTCACGCTCTTCTTCCTCCTCATTGTCCTACTCCAAATGTTCCTTTTAATCTTGTTTTTTCTTCTGTTAGTTTTCCCATTCATTCTTAATTTGGTCTACATCTTTTCTTTTTTCCAACCCCTCTTTCAGTTCCTCATTATCCCACTAAACTTTAACTCCCATATTCTTTTCTTTCATCTCTCCCTCTTACTCCTCCTCCCCATCCATGTTTTTACTTATCCGTCTTTATATTTTGTTTTTCAGCCTCATTCGTATATTTCTCACCCTTTGTCTTCTCTCTCTTTTATCGTCTCTGTCTGTTTTGTCTTATGTGTCTTTCTGTTTTCATTGTGACACTAAAAGGAAGACGCGGCCAGGCCACGGTGAATTTTACACACACACACACACACACACACACACACACACACACAAACACACACACACACACACACACACACACACACACACACACACACACACACACACACACACACACACACACACACACACACACACACACACACACACACACACACACACACACACACACACAATGGAAGAATGGTAAGTGAAACACGGTACATCAAACCCGTACACTTGGACCCAAAATAAGCATACCTCCCAACAACATTATAACGAACACCGCCGCTACCACCACTACTAATCACCCACCACTTGAATAACTACCATTAACACCATCATGGCAGGCACTTCACCCGCAACAACTACCATACAACCCCCTCCCCCCCTCACCGAAACTACCACCACAACTGCAAAAGAAGAGGAAAAATAGAAGGAAAATGATGAAAGCGGAATGCAAATTCGAAGGAAAAGTTTGTGAACAGAAAAAAAAGAGAAGGAGAAGTATGGATATAATAAGTATGAGTAAGTGAGAGTTTTGAAGGAATAAGAGGAACAAAAGAAGGAAAAGAAGAAGGACGGAGAAAAAAAAGAAAGGAAAAAATATTAGATGAAGTAAAAACAAGACTTGCAAAAAGGAAACAAAAAGATGAACAAGAAAACGGAAGAAGGAAATGGAAGAAAAAATGTCAAGGAATTATAACTCAAAGAACGTAGAGGATACAAAAAGGAAGTTACGAGGAAGGCGATGGAAGAATTAAAGCAAGGCAGAGTAGGGAGAAGGGATAAGAGGCGAAATAAGACTTAGAATATATGAAAAAGTAAGAGGATATGAAAAGAAATAGAAAAAGTTGGAAGAAAACAATAAAAAGGAGGAAAAAATAAACACGAATGGGAAAGAAGAGAAACAAAAGAGAGTATTTAAATGGGTAGAAATTGGGAAGATTAATATTATGAGAATGTAAAAACGCAGGAAAGCAAAACGAGGAAGTAGAAGTAAAAAAATAATATACAAAAGTGAAGTAGGATAAAGGAGGAAGATGAAAGGCGGGAACAATGAAAACAGAAAGACACATAAGACAAAACAGACAGAGACGATAAAAGAGAGAGAAGACAAAGGGTGAGAAATATACGAATGAGGCTGAAAAACAAAATATAAAGACGGATAAGTAAAAACATGGATGGGGAGGAGGAGTAAGAGGGAGAGATGAAAGAAAAGAATATGGGAGTTAAAGTTTAGTGGGATAATGAGGAACTGAAAGAGGGGTTGGAAAAAAGAAAAGATGTAGACCAAATTAAGAATGAATGGGAAAACTAACAGAAGAAAAAACAAGATTAAAAGGAACATTTGGAGTAGGACAATGAGGAGGAAGAAGAGCGTGAGGACTGGAAGGAGGTAGAAGAGGAAGAGGAAGAGGAAGTGACTGAAAGCGGAGGAAAAAGAGGGGATTGAAAAGATAGACATGCGAAAGAAAAAGTGTACAGGCAACAGTAAGATGTAGTAGATGTGGCGTGAGGTGTAACATGAGGTGGAATTGCACATGCTAGTGAATGTGCGACTCTGTCTCATCAGTCAACTGTACTCGTGCAAGTGTTGAACTCTCCACCGAATCTGCTACTGTTGCACGAAGGCGTCGGTCCATAATGACGTCTTATGCGTTTAATCGGCGGTGGTGTCGCCGAAGACCCGGTCTGAGTCCTCTTGCAAAGTGCTATTGAGATAGAGTCAGGATTAAAATCAGAATCGCTGTCGTCGTCGTCGTCGCCGTCTTCATCTTTGTTTTCGCTGTGATACATCGAGAGATGTCGTGCAGTGCTGCAAGCTTCATCTTCTTTGTTGAACATAAACAAATTTTCATCAGATAGTAACTTTTGTAATTTCGTGTCTTGTTCTATAGTGTCATTATCGTATTCAATAGTCTTGTTGCGTTGAGTTGAGTGGCGTTGAGTTAATCTTCTTCGGTCCGACGAGTCAATATTCGAGTGACGTTGAGTTAATCTTCTTCGATCCGACGAGTCAATATTCGAGTGGCGTTGAGTTAATCTTCTTCGATCCGACGAGTCAATATTCGAGTGGCGTTGAGTTAATCTTCTTCGGTCCGACGAGTCAATATTCGAGTGGCGTTGAGTTAATCTTCTTCGATCCGACGAGTCAATATTCGAGTGGCGTTGAGTTAATCTTCTTCGATCCGACGAGTCAATATTCGAGTGGCGTTGAGTTAATCTTCTTCGATCCGACGAGTCAATATTCGAGTGGCGTTGAGTTAATCTTCTTCGGTCCGACGAGTCAATATTCGAGTGGCGTTGAGTTAATCTTCTTCGGTCCGACGAGTCAATATTCGAGTGACGTTGAGTTAATCTTCTTCGGTCCGACGAGTCAATATTCTTCGAATGTTTTTTAGTGTAGTTGATTCTTTTACGTTTTGCTTTGTTGTTGCTACTAGTACTACTGATAATAACGCTGCCGCAGCTAGTGGTGCCGCCATCATTAAAACTGTCGGTGTCACTGCTGGTGCTACTACTACTGCTACTGCAACTGAGACTCCTACAACTACTGCTGCAGCTGGTGCTACCAGTGCTACTACTACTGCTACTACTCGTGGCGGTGCAGGTTTCGGAATCTGTAGTGTTGGATGTCGTATCGGTCTCTTCATTTTCACTACTACTCAAAAACAGATCGTTGAATAACAAATCCATGACTTTTTAAGCCCGCCGAGCTGAGGGCTAACTAACGGGAGGCGCTTGCGTCACTCACTCACGGTGAGGTGAGTCACGTTGTCCTGGCTTGTCCTTAATTGTCGTACGTGGTCAACGGAAAATACAACAAATTTGTATACGATTGTTTCGTTATATTATCCAGGTCGGTTTTACTCAGTACTAAGTCTGTTGGATCGCCCAGCGGATTCAGAGTGTCGAGGGTTGCAGTTATATCTTTTGTCGCCACGGAAAAGGGTCGACTATCGGAAGCTACTAGTTGCTCTGATTTCAACGAACCTTTCAATTTACTTTTAACAGCACTCATCTCTTCGGCGTAGGTCTGGATGGTATTAACGAAACTCTCTTTGAACAACCTGTAGTACTCTAGGTCTTTAAAACTGTCGCTGCTGTATCTCTCTTCTTGTTTCAACACTAGGTTCAACGGAACTGGAAAGGAGGGCAGAAACGAATCGTCCATCACGTTGCGACGGACGCGCACTGCGTTCCGCAAGGCCCACACCCCCAATGAACATATCGTGTCTCTGTCTCTCGAAGATAAGTTGTGTTAATGTGTGACTTTGAGTCGGCGTTAGACGGATTGTGAACTCTTGCCTACGAGTCTTACTTTTTACTTTGTCTAAGTAATTGTATCCAACGTGCAACGTACTCCGAGGTGACCCATATGTTACACCAACAGATTCTGAATAGGAGATGTAGTTGAATATAAAGTTGAGATAGTACACACAGCAATGCAATAGAGAGTTGCATTGTTGGACTCAAGCATTAAGAACTAGAGAATTGTATTGTTGGTCTAGATTGGAAAGTCGACTCACATGACAAAGCAGATGTTACAGTTGTGTTTAGACGGATTGTGAACTCTTGCCTACGGAGTGTACAAAATCTTACAAGCATTAAGAGCAATCACATCGTCGGAGTGAAAGACGTATGATTACGTACGGAGATGAAGAAACCTTCGAAACAGATCCGTCAGATAACGGAGCTGACCCCCTATGAAGAACTTCTGTCAATGAAAGATACACAAGCGAGAGATGCGTTTGTTAGAAGCATCGTATCCAAAATCGTCTCAGAATTGGTCTACATTGCAGACAAAGTCACGCATTCACCAACGTCTCGAATGTAAAGAGAGGAGAGTGCATGATTCTGATAATAAACTGGCTTGTTATTATTTGTTTTAAATCTTAACTTTATCCTTAAATCCTAGCTAAAAAATGAAACCTTTGTTTTGGGAAGGATGCCAAAAAAACAAGAAGCATCGACCTCTAAACAAGAGCGATTTAGGTAAGTAAAATAATGGGGTCGAGCTTGAAGAAGCGTCACGTAGTAATTGTCTTGTTACGGTTCTTCAGTGCAGAAAAAAAAATCTAAAAGAAAATAAAACTCAACAGCGGTTAAAATATTTATTACTGACACACAAGAAAGGAAGATGCGAGGACGACGCGACGCAACAGCATTCTGAAAACGGTAAGTGATCGCTCTGTCTCGTTCAATAAGCTTACATACAATTGTTTTCTCTGTCTTCAAGCAGTTACAATTTCAGATACAGATTCATTTAAACCCATGCTACAAAATTAACAATCAAACAACACCGGGAATATTAGTAGCAGTCAGAAGCGAATGACGATGTCCTTGTCACACGTTAGCGAATATGTGAGATAAACGGGTTTGGCTGTCACTGTGTCTCCGAATTGTTAGTGGCTGACAATCTCGACATCGAAGTGAAGAGTTTTCAGAAACAGTTGAACCATCGCATACCACCAAGAAGAATAACAACAAAAAACAAACATGGAATTCGAGACTCAGGAAGACTCTGCTAGCAAAGTTGAAACGAACGACAACTTTATCATACCCGAGAACGAATAGTCGAATCGTGTTTTTAAGCTGAAAGCGGATTCGTTGCACAAATTGAAAAACAGCCAGTCGACGCTCTTGAGAGAAGTGGAACACTATGTCGCTTTCCGAAAAAGGAGTATCGATTAATTTAATCTGAAACGCTCCGTGTTGTTGAGGTATAGTCGTGTCGGTATAGGACGTTAGCGTATCGTCGTCGAAATAAAAATTCAATATGCAGAACCTGTTTTGTTTGTGAAGTACTTTGTTCTTCGAATTGGATTCGTCGATAACAAATGTGTTTATACTACTTCGCGTGGAACAGACGCCTGCAAATCTAGCCAAAGTTGGATTTTATTACTTGGGTAATATTCCTTTTATATATTGGTTCAACAATATTTTTGGCAATATTAATGATTCAACATTTATTACTTCTATTTTTCAACATTTACTACTTCTATTAGTACTCTTACAGGTGTGGGTGACAACGTGAGGTGCTATCATTGTGGTCTTTCGCTGAGAAACTGGCGTAAAGGCGATCCCTTAATAGAACACATATACCACAATCCAGATTGTTACTTCATGCAGTTCACCAATGATCCTCTCTTCATCGAACAGATTAGTATTGAACAATTTCGTTCAATACACGCGTGTCAAACAACATATGTTACACGCGCTCGTTATTTATTTTAATTTGTTAATTCCAGGTTAGGGTGGATCGAAATTGGCGAAAAAAGAAAATTTTGTTTTTTCATCATGTAATAGTGTGGAAAATATGGGCTTAGCAAAGAGTTTAACACTGTTAAAAGCTCAAATGTCTAATACTACATTATCAGGTGCCCCAACATCTTTGAAAAATATAATAAGTGATAATTACTCGATATGTTGTTGCCTGTGAGCAGAGATCTATGTTTCTGCAACAATATTGCTTTCCATTGTAATATGCCATGTTTTATACATCTATTATTAATGTCCAGATACCCAGCTCTCAGTTCATCTTAAGTAAGACTATCCAGAGCTCACCACGAGGAGGTGGCTGTGTGTCGAGCTCCGCCCATGCCCATCCCAACCACCCATCCTTGAGCATGACAAATTCAATTATTAATTTCTTTAACATTTGCTTATGCTTTGAAGTTAGTTTTACTTTCAAAGCGTGGTATCTTGACACGTGATGCAAGTCTTGATCGTATATATCCATGACGTGCCTCATGCCCACACACCTTCAATGAAGCATCACTGACTTCTTTAACTATTCTCTCCACTGCCTGAGTATGACAAGGAAATGCTTCAAATGTCATTTTACTCCTATTTATAATGTGGTGTTCAATGTCTTCATCTGTTATATTCCTTGTTAGTGGTGGCTCAGAGATATGACTTAGCTGCCAGTCAATCAGATCTGTGTAATCCGTTGCATCAAAATTTATAGGAGGAACCTTGAAGCATCTCACAGATTTCTGTTTGTTTTTCTGCCGGGTCTTCTTTATTCTCCTCCAGCCTAATTCTCTTGTTTCATCTTTGTTGTCTGCTATCATTGCTGCTAAAATGTTTTCTGGATGGCAGAAGAAAGCATTTCTCTGAATTACAGGTCTAACAATATTACACACATCATCACCAAGGTTTCTTGTGAGTTCAATTGTCTTGAGTATGTGCTTTGGCCCATTTACAAAAGATGTGCTCTGCTTAATGGAAAACCACATTGGCACATAAACCTGCATTATGTACTGCACAATGCTGCAGAATATCTTGGAAGGCTTATCAGTTGAGATGTACAAACGAAGCAAGCGGTTTGCAGTCGTTACCCAACGGGAGTGGGCCATTTTTCCTGGGTTGCGATGTGCCAAATCTGGTGAACAAATTCCTGTGATAATTGCTTGGTGAATTTCAAGTAAGTACTTCTGGTCAGTGCTAAGATCATAACAATGTACAGTTGGCTTTTCTGCATCAATTATTTCAAATGCTACAATGGGAAGATTCTCACAGTCATTGAGCAGTTTACCAATTGGCCCAGTGAAACCATGTGGGCCAGATGTTTTTCCATCAAGTTTTTCCACTAAGTGACGCAGTGGCAGCTCATTTGCATGGAGTTGACAAATGAAATGATGAACTGGTTTGTTAAGCTTCACTTCAATCATCCTTATGGCTCCTCCTTTTCTCCTGTGTTAACTACTGTGCCATCACAGCCAATTGCAACAAGGTCTTTCAGGACAATATCATTTTCTTCAGCATACTGAAAGAAGCCTTTACTTATCACCTCTGCAGACCCACATGTTACACTGTAATGACCCATGTACTCTGCTCCAGGTTCATGAGCCAGAGCTATATGTTCTTCCATTATTTTCTTTCTGTAGTATTTACCCCCCTTCATTTCTTGGGTTAATGTCAAATCCTTCCTGCCATCAAAATATATGCCTGTGATTGCTTTATGTTCTCTTTGATTGATGCTGGATGATCGCATCTTTTGCCTAGCTCTTCTAATTTTGTTTCTGTCCACAACTTCTGACATGTCTTGGCTTGATACAACTCCAATATCTTGCAAAGCAGAACTTACAATAAGAGCTGCAGCTCTGTCTGACACACCAGCTCGATCACATGCACATGCTACAGTTTGAAGATGTTTGGTTTTCTTCTTCCTAGGGGAAGACATATGCTTCTTCTCAAGCATTCGTTTGGAAGGTGTTGGTTCTGGATATAGCTCATCATCATCTGTATGCTCAGATATATTATCACTTTCTGATGAAATGTCAAGATCAGTATTGGTGGTGTCCGTACAATCTGTATGGGATAACAGTTGTTGTTCTCTTTGCTTCCTTAGCATTGTTGCAGTCTTTTTCTTGGTTAATGTTATGTCCACTCGATCAATGACCATTTTCCGCTCACTTCTCTGATCAAACAGGAAAATATGTTCTTCCTTTGGAACCTTTCTTTCTTTGGAACAAGCACAGTTTGATGGTAGTTTACATTTACATGCTGCAATGTCAAACAATTTGTTCTGTGCTTCTAACTTGAATGCTTCAAGTTTTGCCCTGTAAGCTTGAGAGTCACTTCTGCCTTTGTGGGGTTTTAATATGTTGCGATACTTTTCATGGTAACATTTTAGCATTTGTTCAATCCGTTGATTTGACACAGTTGGAATAGATGTGTTTTTCCAAACTACCTTTAGCCTTTCTACAACCTTGTCAGCAATTTCTGAGAATGAGGGATCCTTATTTGTGCTCTTCTTCAGATCATTTCTCACAAATATATAACATCTCATTACTGTCTCATAAGTTGGTAATACTCGATGCCATAAATCTTCCCCATGTCCAAAAATGGGGCACTCATCTGCTGATCTAGTTGTATGTGTCTTAGCCATGTTGTCTTATAAGTCTGGAGCCAAAAATATGCTAAATTAGGCTATAATTTAGCATTAATAGGCGCACACAGTAAAGACATCCATACAGTACGAAGTAAGGCTCAGTACTGGGCAAGAAGAGTCAGGGAAGCCTGGATCAGAGCAGGATGGGTAAGCCTGATGTAACATGGTGCAATCACTACATTTTCCTAAAGCTGTTCGCCATTGAAAACTATGTTTTAAGCACTAATATATATATATATATATATATATATATATATATATATATATATATATATATATATATATATATATATATATATATATATATATATATATATATATATATATATATATATATATATATATATATATAAATTTTTCTGCCACACTTGTCAGTTTATGTACTTTAGGCATTAGTTACTATACATGAAGAAATATGCCACTTTTAATGAATTTTGCTATATATTAAATGACTTTGGGGCACCTGAAGATATTTATTCGCAAGTTTAATTTTTCTGCTGCAAACAACTATTATAATCCCCTATATTTTCCACACTATTACACTTTAAAATACCTTTAGGTAGCTATTTATTATACATAAAGGAATATGCAAGTTTTATCAATTATGCATTATATTTAATGGCTTTGGGGCACCTGAAGATATTTATTCACAAGTCTAATTTTTTTGTTGCAAGTTACGATCAACATCCCCCATATTTTCCACACTATTACAATTTAAAATATTAAAGTCGGATTTTTTTATCCACCCTATTCCAGGTGTTGTACAAGAAGAGGATGGAGGAACCCGTTATCGAAAGGAAAGAGTTCGACTGGAGTACAGTGAAGCAACTCGTAAAACTAGACATTCCGATGAGAGTGTTGCGCATTACAAGTGATCTCGATCGCATCTGACATTTCGTAATCTCCGTTACCGTCCCCTCTGTTTGTTCTCAAAAACATTAACCAATTCTGATTGGAAATTTTGTATTTGTCCAACAAGTGTTTCTTAATTCTGTTGTTGTTGAGGATTAATGGCGTTGAGAAGTTGTATAATTTTTATATTGTTATATTTTATTTTCAGGTTGTAATATCGACTCAACCTATCTTTTTCTACCAAAGAATCGTATATTTGCTTCAGCACGTTGTATGATCTTATAATGCTAATTTTGGTTTCATCTGAATCGAATGCAGATCGCAGCTGTGTAAATTTAGATTAGTTTAGAAAAAAAATGTATGTGATTTTGATTTTTTACGCAGTCTTCTGTTAACGTAACCCATGAAACAAAGATGACTAACCCATGAAACAAAGATGACTATGTTAAACGGATTTATATACAAATGATGAATATACAATTATTTAAAATACTGAATTTAATATATCCTACCCTTCAAGTGACATTTATGACATCCTACCCTTCCCAGCGCGCTGACATGAGTGAATGTGGTCAATCGAATTTTGGAAGGGGTCAGACAAAGTCGAACAGAGACACGCCAACACGGTACCAAAGTCGGATATTCATTCACGTAAAGTTGAGATAACATTTTATAATTAACAAGTCATACTCTTTTATCGCCTCCAAGGTGGACCGGATCGATGGATTCCCGGTTGCTGTTCCCTGCCATCGCTCTGCTCAAATTTTCTAAAGTTGACTTTTGGTAATGGTCGGTGTTCAGAGACACGTTCATCGTTAGAAACCAGTCGTCTCAACCCTGACAGGACTGACGACAGTGGAAAACAGGAATCAGCAGACATGCTGCGTTGCATCTGCAACGTACTCGGTCTAGACTTCACAATCTTCGAACAGTCACGTTAGCTTTGTCATGTGAGTCGATGTTCCAATCTGTACACTCTGCTGTTAGGGAAGAACAAAGTCATGTGAGTCCAACATTTGTTACACCCATGTCAATGTGACGTTCGTCACGTGTTCCAGAATGATCAAAGTCTGCTATGCACACTTCCAGAATGACCAAAGTCTGCATTTATTATACACACTTCCAGAATGACCAAAGTCTGCAAAGTCTGCATTTGTTACCACCAAAGTCTGTATTTTTTACATGTGATGTACGTCCAAATATATTTGTGTTACGTGTTCCCAAATGACAAGGTCTGCATTTGTCGTGGTCACACACACACACACACACAAACACACTTGGACCAATCTAGGATTAAGCAACACGGTACCTGCTCACGTTGTCTAGTACAAACATAAGTGTCATAGCCGCTCGCTCAGTTGTTTAGGTGATGACGTATCGATTCATTTCTTGATGACACGTGGGTCCCGAGAGGTACTCCCCTGCCGCTGCCTACTCGCACCGGGAACACATTTCTTTATTCTAACGCATTTCTCCAAGTCTTTACTCTCACCTCACTCAATGTCAGATACATTCTCTTTGGCGGAAGGGAAGAGAAGATTCTGATTTGAACTTACCTCTTCTGCAAGTGCTCAAGCACATCCACCACTCTAAGAAACCATCTTTCTGCAACTATTTCTCCTTGTTTGTTCACCTTGTGCTCGGCTCTGTCTTCTATCTCTTCCTCATCGTGACGTACACTGAAACGTTGGTGAAGGTCCTATCTTCAGGACGAGGCGATGTATTGTTTTAGGAAAATGTCCTTGCAGCACTTCGGACACGTGGACACGGATCGGGCGCACGACATGCAACAACACCCGTGAGTGCAAGGTTGGAAGATCACGTTCACTGGGTTAGTGGCACACAAGATGCACACGGCCACCTCTGACATCAGATTCATTTTTTTCTTTATTTTTTTTCGGGGAGCGACTACCTTGTTACTCTCTGTCAGCATCGTGTATAGAACAGCTTTCGCTTCTTGCATGCTAGCAAAGCATCTCTTCTCGGTGAGGAAATGATGTTTAACAGCCGCTCGAATATCGTCGAACCTTGCATCGCCGTTCTGATAGATCTCCGTGACGAAATCACAATTCATGTACTGGTTGATTGCATCTTCTAAGTCCTGCTCAGACACTGATGACACCCACGAAGACGCGCGACGACAATTTGGAGATGCCTCTAGGTGACGTAGAACGGGATCATCGTCTGTTTTCCAATTCCTCAAATAGACGCTGAGGAAACGACCCGATTCGTGTATGCGCACGTAGTGCGACGGATCAGATTTTAACACGCAGTGCGTTTCCAATCGAGTGTGTTCCTCAGATCGCTTGGGAATGATGATATCTATTTGCTTGGTCTTCACAGCGTCGATCAGGCTGTTGTAATTTCCGTTGGGTATGAAGCACTTTACTGATACATTCTTTTGAAACAAAGTGTTCTCGTAATCCTTCAGAACTCTCTGAGACAAAGTGACAAGTCAGAAAAGTCTGAGGGAATAAGCATGCAACACTCGTATAGTATTCAGAATCAGTCTACTGTTGACATAAAGTCTCGCATTCACACAACTAGCAACATCTGCAACGCATTTGATCCAACTCTGAGATAAAGTAAGATTTGTCTTCAGAATCACGCAGAATTGGACAGAGATCTTGACACGTAGAGTTCTTTGACACCGACACCCTAAGGTTTTCAGAATCAGAAGACTGCACATCTTAACTCTCTATTTGAGTTTACAATAGTATCCTGCTCGTTCTCGAAAGTTAAAAAGAGTTGGTCGAGAAGACTCTCGATGCGTTTGCGTTTGTAGACGACGACAACAACAACAACAACGACGATTACGACAGATCCAATAAAGTTTTTGAAAGCAGCGAGATAGCCAAGACTATCGATTCTAAATTGAGTTCGGATTATAGCAACCCTCTGGACATCACGACACGCGAAAACAAACATCGGGTCGTCGCTGCAGTCTGCATTCGATTCAGATGAAACCAAAATTAACATTATAAGATCATACAAC
Organism: Eriocheir sinensis; assembly: GCF_024679095.1. Taxonomy (NCBI): domain Eukaryota; kingdom Metazoa; phylum Arthropoda; class Malacostraca; order Decapoda; family Varunidae; genus Eriocheir; species Eriocheir sinensis. The sequence goes on from NW_026112124.1 coordinate 65,008, forward strand.
GTGCTGAAGCAAATATACGATTCTTTGGTAGAAAAAGATAGGTTGAGTCGATATTACAACCTGAAAATAAAATATAACAATATAAAAATTATACAACTTCTCAACGCCATTAATCCTCAACAACAACAGAATTAAGAAACACTTGTTGGACAAATACAAAATTTCCAATCAGAATTGGTTAATGTTTTTGAGAACAAACAGAGGGGACGGTAAATGGTGCTACAAAATAAAGACAATTTGATTACATGGGTGTTTGATCGTCCCTTGATTCACAAATTTGTGTTTTACCCCCTTACATCCCAACACAGTCACATCCGAACAAAACTTCGTGTATTCCGTTCTTGCCTAACACAGGGAGTACTCTGTTGGATGGCAGTATGTCACAGCGGAACACATTCGAGGAAATGACAACATTCTTATTAACGAAACTGAAAATGTGTTTTTTAGTGCTGACAGAAAAATATAATTTGAACGAGGACGAGTTCCATCCCGAACAGTTCGATGTCGATCAGTTCGATGTCGATCAGAAAAGGGAAGATCACCACCAGTAGTTTGTCACATACACACAAGTGAAATAAGAAAGTTTGTCAAGTGAAATGAGAAAGATAGATATCTCTTGAGTAAATTAATCTGTCACAAACGAATGTTTGCGAAACATCGTCTCGGATGTCAACGACGATACTATATTTGATTTGACCGCCCATGTTAAACAATTAATCGATTCACAATCCGTCTAACGCCGACGCAGTCACATATTAACCAACTGTAACATCTGCAACCTTTGGTATGTAAGTTGAACTCTTGCCTACCTATCAGCGGAATGTAGAGATTGGAACGTCGACTCACATGACAAAGTCAAACGTGACGATGACAACTTTGGAGGTATTGCTCTCGAGCGAGACTTTCACGCTCACATTGACGATGTTCTTCTTAGGATTGGCAGCCACGTACACACTGTCGACCATAATTCTGGTTATTTCTTGAGAAAGGTTTGCAATGATATCCAATTCCTTTCCGCTCACCACTATCATTAAACGACCACCAAGAAGAATAACAACAAAAGACAAACATGGAATTTGAGACTCAGGAAGACTCTGCTAGCAAAGTTGAAACAGGGTTGACACAGCAACAGGAACAACAACCGTCCAAGAAAACAAACAGGACGCAACGCAACAAGCAGGCGAAACCCGAAATGGTCCAGTCGGTACCCACTATTGTGATGGACATAACACTCACAATTGACTTTACAATAGTAACCCCTTCAAACATTGAGTTCAAAATCGGTAGCGTTATTCGACAAAGTCTCACAACGGGTAAAGTTCATGATCGGTTGTAGTACCCCCCTGAAAACTCAAAATTGACTTTACAAAAGTAACCCCTTCAAACATTGAGTTCAGAATCTGTTGATCAGAATTTTTTGGGGTGAATGTGAGACCTTGTCGTACAGGTCGTCTGATTTTAAGTTCATAATCGGTAGCGTTATTCGAAAAAGTCTCACATGTAATAGTTCATAATCGGTTGATATCTTGGCCAAAAGCGTACATTGGTGCGGGAGGTGGGAAAGCTTTACCTTTTCCGAGACACATCAAGAAATTGTTTTTGTTCCCAAAACACTCGTTGCCGAAGGACAACAATGCACTTGTTGCCGAATGAGTGCACCGTGTAATGAAATAAAAAAATTAAGAAAGAAAAATGGTTTTTATTCACACCCAATCTGTAAAAATACACGTCAAGAACTTTTACCTGACAATGCATTACATACACTATTCACACCCAATTGTTTTTATTCCCAATGACAATGCATTTGAGTTGGACGAGGAAGATGACGACGTCGTAAAGGAAAAGTCTCTCCGACATCCGAACGCTGCTAAGACTAACATTCTGAAGGCGTTCATGACGAATTTCGGTTCGCAGGAAAGTTTCTCTCGTCGTGTGACCAACGTTCAGAATTTGTTTAACAGCGAGAGGAAAACGAACAGCGGCGAAGCAGCAGCAGCAGCAGCAGCAGCAGCAGCGGTCGACCCTCCTAACGGTCAAGGACCAAAAGATATTCCGATTTCTGATATCATGTCTTTTCTCAAAAACGATTTCGAGAAGATTATGAAATGTCTACTATGTCGTTTAATGATAGTGGTGAGCGGAAAGGAATTGGATATCATTGCAAACCTTTCTCAAGAAATAACCAAAATTATGGTCGACAGTGTGATGGGTCACCTCGGAGTACGTTGCACGTTGGATACAATTACGTAGACAAAGTAAAATGTAAGACTCGTAGGCAAGAGTTCACAATCCGTCTAACGCCGACTCAAAGTCACACATTAACACAACTGTAACATCTGCAACGTACTCGGTCTAGACTTTGGTGGTGAGTTAAGATAAGGTGAGTTAAGAAGTCTAGTACAATCAACACTATTCAGAATCTGTTCAATCTGTGCGAACAGATTCGTGGTGTCTGTCAGTGTCAGATAAGATTCTGAGTTAACTACATTACATCTCAACTCTCTATTCAACTCTAACACAACTGTAACATCTGCAACGTACTCGGTCTAGACTTTGGTATGTAAGTTGAACTCTTGCCTACCTAACAGCGGAGTGTAGGGATTGAAACGTCGACTCACATGACACAACTTTGGTGAATGTGAGACCTTGTCGATGCAGTTGCATTGCTTAACAATCCTTAATCAAGTTAAAGAGTTTTACGAAGCCGAATTCAATAATCAACAACTGGAATGTTTTCTAAAATGCAAGAAAATTAGAGAGTTGCATTGTGAAGTCTAGACCGAGTACGTTGCAGATGTTAGCTTGGGAAAAAGATGCTTATTATCTAGTAAAGACTCATTAGGTTTGGTTAAGAGAACTGTATCCAAGCAATTACAAAATAAATGAATTGAAGCTTTGAAAAGTTTTATTGTTCAACAAGAGACGTGTAATAGTGTAAGGTTGCAAGGTTCATCTGATAAAGAACGAACACATATTGTGCACCATCAGCAAGTTGATAAAGAACACATATTGTGTAAGGGCAAGCTGATAAAGAACGTAATCTTGATAAAGAACACACGTACCGTCCTCAAGAACAATTAAAATTAAAGGAGTTGAAAAGTTTTATTGTTCAGCAAGATACATTATATTGAGTGTAAGGTTGCAGCAGTGCGAAACAATTTACACTCTGCATTGTCGTCCTTCGGCAACGAGTGTTTTGGGAACAAAAACAATTTCTTGATGTGTCTCGGAAAAGGTAAAGCTTTCCCTATAGCATACTCGCACGTTGCTTCCTGTGTGATTAAGATAACGCCCATGTTTTGGCATGTGTCGATAACGACGCCGATTGATAGCTTACGTCACAGCTTTTCGCGCGTTGTTTATTGTGTGTCATTAACACCCCCTATAATAGACCGATTAATCGCACCTTTCGGTTACGATTATCAAACCCCGCTCAGGAACTTGCACAGCATGCTCGATTACAGTATAAATCTGATTGTCAATAACAAAAACCTCGAAGAAGAAGAACTAGAACCTCTTCTTAACTCATCTTGTTCCGTGTATGTCGTCGTTAATAACTTTGAACGCGCCGTGGTGAACTTCAACCACTGTCTCGACAACATACTAAATGAAATATTCGTTATAGGAATTTCTCTGCCGTTGTAGCCTCTGGTCATGTGTCCGACTCTCGATCACATTTTCGAGGAGGAGAAAGAAGAAGTAGAAGAGGTCGACGATCAAAGCACGTCATCAGAACGACCTAAACGAACAAGAGAAGAATGCGATGACGCCGAGCTGCCCGAACCCCCCCCCCCAAAAAAAATGTTCTTCCCCGGGGCAAGCAACAACCGCCGTCATCACATTCCACACCGACGAAGAAGTCTATGCCAACGTACAAGATATCATCGACAATCGTTTCAAATCGATAACGTACGCATTGAGAATGTTGAGGACAGGAAACTGTCGTAAGAAGTTGAAATCGGTGAGACGTCGTTTGGCTTCATCGGTCAGACGCCATTTGGGATGCAGGTACGTCGGCTCTGATCAGAACTCCTACAGAGACTCTTCAACAAACCAAAGTCTTAGAGTTAGTCTTCACATATTCTGAATAGAATACCATTCATGAAGCGACATTCGAACAACATTCTGAGAGCATTACTAAATATCAATTCAGGATGTTTCAGGAATTTCAATTTGGCGTTGCGATGAACACTTGGAAGCAACCCGACGGGACAGAAATTTGTTCTCCGATTTAATTTCTTGAAAGTGCTGCGAAACGACACCATGTTGTGTAGACACGTGAAGATTGGAATTTTCTTCCAGTTGATGAAGTGCATCTCGAACACGTGAGGATTCAGGTGTACGAGGCATGACGACGACGTCTCTGTGTTGGACTTTTCGTTCGAGACCAGCATCGGCATTCAATTCAAACGCTGTAACGACAGATTCTAAATCGGACGCGACTACTTGCAGATTCAATAATTGATCGGCGACGGGCTCGTCAACATTACCCGTGTTAGGAAATATAGGTTGGAATAATGCGATCAATTTCTGAACGGCTTCTGTAGACGTGTCATTCGCATCTGACATTTCGTAATCTCCGTTACCGTCCCCTCTGTTTGTTCTCAAAAACATTAACCAATTCTGATTGGAAATTTTGTATTTGTCCAACAAGTGTTTCTTAATTCTGTTGTTGTTGTTAAGATGAGGATTAATGGCGTTGAGAAGTTGTTTAATTTTTATACTGTTATATTTTATTTGCAGGTTGTAATATCGACTCAACCTATCTTTTTCTACCAAAGAATCGTATATTTGCATCAGCACGTTGTATGATCTTATAATGCTAATTTTGGTTTCATCTGAATCGAATGCAGATCGCCTGTGTTTAATTGCAGAGTTGGTCATCATGAACAGCGTCCGTTGAATCGTGGATTTATCAAAGCAGTCCCCGAATGTCGAAGAATTTGCAGATTAGATGATGTTGTAAACAATCTTAGCGAAAATGTACGCTGCGCAGTCAGACTTTATACATCGCGTGGATCGAACCTCCGGAGGAATGAACCTTGCGTTAAAATGAAAAGAATCTATGTTCTGAATTTGTACTCGAGAGGCAGCAAACCTCCGAGGATGACCAATTTCGGCTGAAGACCATTTTTCCAGTCGAAAAAAAAACTGTTTAGAGAAGTGAAGTATATCGTCAGACCGTTATTTCTAAAACGTTGAATTATGTTTCCCATCTCGACAACGATGAAAAAGATTCGGTTGTTTAGTTTGATCTGGTCGAAGGACTGGCACGTTTCTAAATCTTCTTATCTGCACTTACTCTCTTGCCATTGCATCTTCATCTTAACGACTATCGAGTCTTGTTACTTTTCGACGCTGTTAACAAATCGGTTTTCGAGAGATGAACAACGACAACTATCGAATCTTGAAACTTACAGACGAGGTTAAGAGACTCTCTGAGTGCATCGAAAAATTGATGGCGATTCAAATAAATATGAAAAAACAAATGCTGGATCTAACACAGGCTCAAAATGCCACTATGGACACCATTTCTAGCATCGCCAGCAGAATCGAAAATATGGATATGGCATTGATGAATTATTTGAACTGGCAGATGAGTGAAGCTCCCATCATCACCATATCAAGTCGCATTACCTACACTCCAACCAACACCTCCAACCAACACACGCCATCATCACACCCGGATCGAGTTGTACCATACCTCGACAATAGTATTCCTGTCCTAATGAAATGAAACAATAAACAACACCATTTAATGTTTTTACTTTTCAATTCCATTCCTTGTTGTTGTTGATTAAAAATGGAAGTGAATGGGAGACTTTGTCGTACAGGAAAGAGCACAGCCCAGCGTTCACCGCTGTCCACGAGGTGGTGGTTTACAGAATCCGTCGCCTCGCACGGCAACGTCGCACATTCACTCCTCAGCCTTACAAATCACCCAAAGTCGTGTCCAACTGCAGCGTGACCCCACCCACTCTCAGCGAACCTAGCACGACACCCCGTGCAATATTGGACCCCACTCTTTCATTACTTTGTCTCAGAGTTGGATGTTGTGTGAATGCGAGACTTTATGTCAGCAGTAGACTGATTCTGAATACTATACGAGTGTTGCATGCTTATTCCTCAGACTTTTCTGACTTGTCACTTTGTCTGAGAATGCTGCAGATGTTGTGTGAATATGAGACTGTGTCAGTGGTAAACGTATTCTGAATACTATACGTGTTGTTGCATGACTTAAACCCTCAAGAGTTGCAGATGGTGGTGAATGCGAGACTTTGTGTCAGCTGTAGACGGATTCTGAATACTATTGTGTGAACATCAGGGTTAATAAAATGTTTATATCCTACATCATATTTATTATTTTCAACAACCTACATCACTCTTGAAATCGGTGCAACACTTACACGGTACTCTTTCGACATTCGGCTGTAAAACGAAAGGTAATGCGTCGGTGATTAAATTTTGGGGATGTCTTTACACTCAGGTAAGCAGAGCGCGTTCCTGATCTCCTCTACATCGCTGTCGGTCAACCCGTCAGCGTTCTCCAACATCGACACCAACAGACGCTTCAGGTTGTCCTTAGTCTGAGCGTTCACGTGAAGAGATGTTCTGTAGTTGGCAGTCGGACGTTCGTTTTGCGTGAAGGATGGAGCGACAGATTTGAGGGCGTCTATGATTTTCTTCTCGTTGAAATGAATGCCTATTTTGTGTACACCTCCTTGACGATAACCTTCCACTTCTTCTATGAACGAACTCGTACATCTCTTCTTCTTGACGTTGCTGTGTTCTTTGTGTGCTTCTCTCTCTTTACACAACACACTGTTGAAAAATACTACGCCGGGAGTTTGATTGTAGTCGTCACCAAATTCTCTCTTGAGCGCTATGTGATGTCCAATGGAGTTGGGGACGTTCTCGAGTAAGTGAAGCAGGCTGTACACGTCCGTCCCAAAAATCGTGGCGAGCACCGGCGCGTTGCCGCTCAGTATTTCTCCGTGGATGAACTTGTACACCGTCAGTTGGGTGTCTATGCACGCTATGCGCTTGCGACTCAGATGTCTCTGCGCTTCTAGACCTTTGTTTCTCACTCCGTGTAAGAATGATGAAGACGTCTTACTGCCGCCGCCGCGTGCGTGACGATAGCGGCGCTGGTTACTGTCGCTACATAAATTTATATAAATTCACGTCAAGCAGTCGAGTGCTCAGATGTGCAATTCGCCTTCCTGTTACAATTTATCATCTCAAATCAAATCTTAGCTCTATTCTGAATCCATGAGTTCAGTTGACCGTCAAAACAAAGTCACACATTCACTAGCAGGGGTCAGGTGCTCGGATGTGCAATTCGCCTTCCTGTAATTGTTACACCTCACAGCCACATCTTAACTCTCAGCTATATCTATTACATCTTAACTCTAGAGGTAGGAAAGAGTATTACATCTTAACTCTATTTTGGGATCTTGATATTTTGAGATCAAGTAAGAGATAGCACGAGGTGAACGCTAGCTCGAGTGGGGTCCAACATCTGACGATTTCGTTTCATAAGAGTCTCCTGAGCGGTAACCTAAAATTTGTAAGTCTCTCTGAGGGGGAAGCAAAAAAGACAGAGTGGGGTCCGGATCTGCATGGGGGTCTGTACACAACACATGCGTCAAGCAGTCAAGTGCTCAGATGTGCAATTCGCCTTCCTGTTACAATTTATCATCTCAAATCAAATCTTAACTCTATTCTGAATCCATGAGTTCAGTTGACCGTCAAAACAAAGTCACACATTAACTAGCAGGGGTCAGGTGCTCGGATGTGCAATTGTTACACCTCACAGCCGCTCGGATGTGCAATTGTTACACCTCACAGCCACACTCTCAGCCACATTTATTACATCTTAACTCTAGAGCAGAGTGAGTTAGACGCTAAAATTAATGAAATAAGTTTATTTAGTCAAGAGTTAGCCGATTCTACAAAGAAGCACATGGATGAATTACAAAATCAACAAACTAAACACGAAGAAGAAAAATCTGAATTAAGGAAAGAAATTGAAAAGTCATCTGCCAAAGTACAACAAATAATGACGATATACAAAGATGTAGATAAGAAATTCTTAGAAGTTAATGCAAATATACGAAAGATAATCCAAGAGAAAGACCGACTGAACGCAGAATTATATGAAAATAAAAACAAGATCGATCTTATGCAAAATGAATACGAACAACTCCAACAACGTAATAACGAATTAGATACAGAGAATGATCAATTCAAACAAGAGTTGACTCAATATAAAACTCTACTCCTACAAGAGACACAAACGAGAGATGGACTCCAGCAAGATGTCACTCGCCTCCAGCAAGAGAAAACTGTTCTCGAGACCCAACTGAGTGAAAAGAGTAATGACTTATCGATATTACTGAAAAAACAAGAAGACGAAATTATACGGTTGAACAAACAAATTGAGGATATGACCACAGAGAACAAATCCTCCCAGGAAATGCTAGCAGCTGAAACCGCACGTGCAAATGCATTGCAAGTAACTAACCTGACGTTATCAAGCTCTAACGAAGATGGCGAAACAGACTTCAATGTTTTGAACACCGAAGAATTAATGAGCATCCTCATGACGACAGGAATGAAACGTTCCTCGAACCGTAAACATTTAAAACGCCGCGACGTTCCTATTTCAGACACCGCCGACAAAACATTAATTCTCCCTTCCCCCTCGATTACCGAAAAGACGTTTTCAAATTTTCAATCCGACTACATCAAGTTACGAGCGTTTAACAAACACGTTGAAGTGAACGATAGGATCCGATTCAACATAAGCATAAAAAAATTAACTTTCATCAAGTGTGAACTTTAATTTAACGATCAGACGCGAGACTGTGTGACGCGTCTGGTTATCACGTGGATGATTTTCTCTGCTAGAATCGATCTCAAAGCATTCGTCAACGACAGAACATCGGACACGAACAATTGCATCCTTCGAAACGATCATCCCGTTGTCGTTAAAACGATAGAGTGCGTCAACAGGATCATCGAACGACGTCGTAAAACAAATCTATACACACTCAACCGAGAAAATGAAACTAAATTGAACGACAGTCACGAATCGGTTCTGAATAACGATTTGAAAGATATCATTGTGCCGTTGTTACGTACATTTAGATATGTTTTGTTAATTTAAATGTCTTGGTGTATTAAAGATGAAACAAAATATATCAGTGTATTATTTTTACCATATGGGTTTACTTTTGTAATTGAGAGATTGCTCTCGTTTTCGTGTACGGCTTCGTATGACGAGTCAAGAGCAGTTTCTCGTGAATTATGTGATTGCATGTGTGGTTGAATTATTTAATTGCATGTGTGGTCTTTCATATGCACGGGTTCGTTTACCGACATGACAATTAAATACGATCTAAAATGACAGACATGGATCAAAGTACATCACGCAGATGCAAATGCCAACAAGCAAGAAGAGAAGTCTCTTTAGTAAGTAAGACGTCGCTCACATGTGAACACACAACTGAACTCACGCCTCCTGGCGTCTGGCCTGCGATTGAACTTCAATAAGGTCTGTAAATATAAATTCAATAATCTGTTCAAACCTTTAGTGCACGAAGTGTGAAGAATTCCGTCCGTCACTGGACCTAGTGAACATCCCGTCAATTATGTGATCGTGTGATGAGTAGCAACATGTGAATACCGAACGAACGTGCACAGTGTACCGCTCTGAATTAGTAAGTGCGTCATGTTCTGAGAAGAGTGTATATCGTACATTATACTTAAATCGTTTTTCAAGTGTACGTTTTAGACATGTCTTTGTGACCCGTTTAATGCTGGACCGACCCCCTTGCAAATTTGGACCCCACTCTCCCAGGCTCGTCTGATATATGTCACGACCCCCGTGCAAATTTGGACCCCACTCTCCCAGGCTCGTCTGATATATGTCACGACCCCCGTGCAAATTTGGACCCCACTCTCCCAGACTCCTATGTCACGACCCCCGTGCAAATACTCCTCAACTCCTTCACGCTGAGTCCTACTTGAACAGAAACACAAAAATGAGCACCTGCTGTATGTCACGACCCCCGTGCAAATTTGGACCCCACTCTCCCAGACTCCTATGTCACGACCCCCATGCAAATTTGGACCCCACTCTCCCAGGCTCGTCTGATATATGTCACGACCCCCGTGCAAATTTGGACCCCACTCGACCAGACTACTAGGTCACGGCCCCCGTGCAAATACTCCTCAACTCCTTCACGCTGAGTCCTACTTGAACAGAAACACACAACTGAGTACCTGCTGTATGTCATGACCCCCGTGCAAATTTGGACCCCACTCTCTCAGGCTCGTCAACTCCTTCACGTTGAGTCCTACATGAACAGAAACACACAACTGAGTACCTGCTATATGTCACGACCCCCGTGCAAATTTGGACCCCACTCTCTCAGGCTCGTCAACTCCTTCACGTTGAGTCCTACATGAACAGAAACACACAACTGAGTACCTGCTGTATGTCACGACCCCCGTGCAAATTTGGACCCCACTCTCACAGGCTCGTCAACTCCTTCACGTTGAGTCCTACATGAACAGAAACACACAACTGAACACCTGCTGTATGTCACGACCCCCGTGCAAATTTGGACCCCACTCTCCCAGACGCGTCAACTCCTTCCTTGAACAGAAACACACAACTGAGTATAACTTCCGAATTCTACATGAACAGAATTACACAACCAAGAGTACTTGCCACTACCCCTGTGACAATTTGGACCCCGTTCCCAGGCCCTCCCTCTGAGTCTACAGGAATAGAAATGCGCAACCGAGTACCTGCTATATGTCATGACCCCCGTGCAAATTTGGACCCCACTCACTCAGGCTCGTCAACTCCTTCCCTACATGAACATGAATACACAACCGAGTACCTGCTGCTATATGTCACGACCCCGTGCAATTTTGGACCCCACTCTCTCAGGCTCGTTAACTGCCTCCCTCTGAGTCCTACAGGAACATAAATGCACAACCGGGTACCTGCCATATGTCACGACCCCCATCCAATTTCGGACCCCACTCTCCGTACGCGTGTTACACACATACACACACATATTAGACTTGTAAAAATATGATCATACCATATAGCCAATGTACTTTCTGGATTATACTAAACTGAATTGAGATGTGTGTGTGTTCTGGCTTCCAATACACGAGGTGATGTATATACAGAGATGTGTGTGTTCTGGCTTCCAATACACGCGGTGGTGTATATACAGAGATGTGTGTGTTCTGGCTTCCAATACACGCGGTGATGTATATACAGAGATGTGTGTGTTCTGGCTTCCAATACACGCGGTGATGTATATACAGAGATGTGTGTGTTCTGGCTTCCAATACACGCGGTGATGTATATACAGAGATGTGTGTGTTCTGACTTCCAATACACGCGGTGATGTATATACAGAGATGTGTGTGTTCTGGCTTCCAATACACGCGGTGATGTATATACAGAGATGTGTGTGTTCTGGCTTCCAATACACGCGGTGATGTATATACAGAGATGTGTGTGTTCTGACTTCCAATACACGCGGTGATGTATATACAGAGATGTGTGTGTTCTGGCTTCCAATACACGCGGTGATGTATATACAGAGATGTGTGTGTTCTGACTTCCAATACACGCGGTGGTGTATATACAGAGATGTGTGTGTTCTGGCTTCCAATACACGCGGTGGTGTATATACAGAGATGTGTGTGTTCTGGCTTCCAATACACGCGGTGATGTATATACAGAGATGTGTGTGTTCTGACTTCCAATACACGCGGTGATGTATATTCAGAGATGTGTGTGTTCTGGCTTCCAATACACGCGCGCGTGTGTTCCGACACGGTAGTATTGTATGTTCGGTTTTGTGTAAGATGAGGCGAGAATATTTTTAGAGTCAGATTCGTAAGAGTCCTCACACGTGATTTCCGCGCCCATGCGCCACGCCACGCCACGCGGTAGCTGTGTCATGACGTCTCGTTACCGGAAAAACGTACGTACGTTCGTTCTGAATAGTGAATAGTGTTCATTGTACTAGACTTCTTAACTCACCTTATCTTAACTCACCACCAAAGTCTAGACCGAGTACGTTGCCGACAAAATATTAATTCTCCCTTCCCCCTCGATTACCGAACAGACGTTTTCAAATTTTCAATCCGACTACATCAAGTTACGAGCGTTTAACAAACACGTTGAAGTGAACGATAGGATCCGATTCAACATAAGCATAAAAAAATTAACTTTCATCAAGTGTGAACTTTACTTACCCGCTCAGACGCGAGACTGTGTGACGCGTCTGGTTATCACGTGGATGATTTTCTCTGCTAGAATCGATCTCAAAGCATTCGTCAACGACATAACATCGGACACGAACAACTGCATCCTTCGAAACGATCATCCCGTTGTCGTTAAAACGATAGAGTGCGTCAACAGGATCATCGAACGACGTCGTAAAACAAATCTATACACACTCAACCGAGAAAATGAAACTAAATTGAACGACAGTCACGAATCGGTTCTGAATAACGATTTGAAAGATATCATTGTGCCGTTGTTCGATGATCTTACGATCCAAAAATGTGGCATCTTAGGCCGAAGGCCTAAGATGCCTAAAACTATTACTGAAGTACAAAACGACCATATCCGATCTCCAGAAGAAAACGTTAAGGTAGGCTGCTGCGTTTGGCGTCAGCGTGTCATTCGCATCTGACATTTCGTAATCTCCGTTACCGTCCCCTCTGTTTGTTCTCAAAAACATTAATCAATTCTGACTGGAAATTTTGTATTTGTCCAACAAGTGTTTCTTAATTCTGTTGTTGTTGTTAAGATGAGGATTAATGGCGTTGAGAAGTTGTTTAATTTTTATATTGTTATATTTTATTTTCAGGTTGTAATATCGACTCAACCTATCTTTTTCTACCAAAGAATCGTAAAAGTCTGAATATCGGTTTTGTTAGATTCCAACACGGATTTGACGAGAGATGCTTGAAACAGCGACGGGTGTTGCCCGGAAGACGCTCGACTCTCGGTGCCGCTGCCGCTTTCGTTGACGGTGGCGGCGGTGTTATCGTTGTGTACATACAGACCGTCGATTAACACGAGGTGGGAAGACAGGCGGAAAACGACGCGCTTTCTCTTCACGTTCATGACATTTCGTGGGCAGTACACGATGTCCATAAACTTAGTGTGCGCGTAGTACTATCATAAATTCAATTTTACTTTTTCAGGAGTTACTATTATAAATTCAATTTTGTTTTTTTCATGCGTCTCAGAATCGGTCGATATATAAGACAAAGTCAACCATTCGTATGCTTTTCAGGGGGTACTATTATAAATTCATTTGAACTCTTGCCTATGAATATTTGAAGATAAGATGTAGAATAGAGTTAAGATGTAGTAGATGCATACATTCACTAACAAGCTACGAAGCAGCACACATGCAGCAGCAGCAGCGAGCTACTATGATTACATGCACTGTCCTTCGGCAAAGAGTGTTTTGGGAACAAAAACAATTTCTTGATGTGTCTCGGAAAAGGTAAAGCTTTTCCAATAGCCACACCTGAGACGTTGGTCAATGCGTGACTTTGTCTGCAATGGGTGAATGCGTGACTTTGTCTGCAATGTAGACCAATTCTGAGACGTTGGTGAATGCGTGACTTTGTCTGCAATGTAGACCAATTCTGAGACGTTGGTGAATGCGTGACTTTGTCTGCAATGTAGACCAATTCTGAGACGTTGGTGAATGCGTGACATTGTCTGCAATGTAGACCAATTCTGAGACGTTGGTGAATGCGTGACTTTGTCTGCAATGTAGACCAATTCTGAGACGTTGGTGAATGCGTGACTTCGTCTGTAAATGTGAATGCGTAACTTCGTCTGTAATGTAGACCGATTCTGAGACGTTGGTGAATGCGTGACTTCGTCTGTAATGTAGACCAATTCTGAGACGTTGGTGAATGCGTGACTTCGTCTGTAAATGTGAATGCGTGACTTCGTCTGTAATGTAGACCAATTCTGAGACGTTGGTGAATGCGTGACTTCGTCTGTAAATGTGAATGCGTGACTTCGTCTGTAATGTAGACCAATTCTGAGACGTTGATGAATGCGTGACTTCGTCTGTAATGTAGACCAATTCTGAGACGTTGGTGAATGCGTGACTTCGTCTGTAATGTGAATGCGTGACTTCGTCTGTAATGTAAACCAATTCTGAGACGTTGGTGAATGCGTGACTTTGTCTGCAACGTAGACCGATTCTGAGTGATTGATTTGATTCGGAGGCGGTGACCGATTCCGTTTGGTAAATGTGTGCGTTTATCTACAGCGGTGACCAATTCCGGTGTGTGTTGATGTTTGAGTTTGTCTCAATGCTGAGTGTTAGGTGAATGCGTGCTTTTGTCTGTGATGTCGCTTGACTTTGTCGGAAACGTATATTCGGAAAGTTGGGTGTGAGACTTTGTCGGAAACGTCCGTCTCGCATTAGCAACATTTGGTCCAGTGCAGTGTGTGAAGCGACAGTGACCATCAGCATTCGGCTTCGGGGTGTTGGTCTGCTCTCCATCGCTCTGCCTGCTGTGGCCTGTGCCTGCGCTGCGTGTTGCTGATCCCTTTCGCTTTCGTATATCTAGGTGAATGCTAGTCTTTTGTTTTAATAATTAACTAATATTGACATATTGCATTACAGTTATGTGAATGTGACTTTGAAGGAGACTGATGTGGGACGACAGAAGGAGTTTACTCAAGCTCGCAGTGGGACGACAGAAGGAGTCTACTCAAGCTACTCGCATCGGGGTGTTGGACCCACCCTACTCTCCATACAACAGAAGTCTGAGTCTGCTATCTTTGTGAACAAAGTGTGACTTTGTCTCGACGGCAAGTCGTACACAGGATTGTTATACTCCTACCTTACGGCAGAGTGTACAGAGTGCGACGAATGTGTTATTGTTTACAACATCATCTATTCTGCAAATTCTTCGACATTCGGGGACTGCGTTGATAAATCCACTTTTCAAACCTTAGCGCTCGACAACACGATTCAACGGACGCTGTTCATGATGACCAACTCTGCAATTAAACACAGACCAGAAATCTCACTCTTGATTCAGAATATACTCGAATTGATGCACATGTAAACAGAGCCGTTGGATGGACTCCTGACAAGATAAGAAGAAGCATTGCAATGATTACGTGTAATAAATAAAAATAAGAATTTACAGATTGTTTTAGTTTTTTCTTCTGTCGTGTCATGGTGGCATCTTAGGTCTTCTTCGGCTGGTGGTGAACGTCTGGCTTTGAACGACAGAGTGAATCGGAGACTTTGTTCTACACGTCGACAGAAGATTCCTAAACCGTCCGATGCATCCAACACACTGCCGACGATGTTAGCGGAATCAGACGCTGTCGTGCATAACGAACACTTAACAAATTAAAATAAATAACGAGCGCGTGTAACATATGTTGTTTGACACGCGTGTATTGAACGAAATTGTTCAATACTAATCTGTTCGATGAAGAGAGGATCATTGGTGAACTGCATGAAGTAACAATCTGGATTGTGGTATATGTGTTCTATTAAGGGATCGCCTTTACGCCAGTTTCTCAGCGAAAGACCACAATGATAGCACCTCACGTTGTCACCCACACCTGTAAGAGTAATAATAGAAGTAGTAAATGTTGAAAAATAGAAGTAATAAATGTTGAATCATTAATATTGCCAAAAATATTGTTGAACCAATATATAAAAGGAATATTACCCAAGTAATAAAATCCAACTTTGGCTAGATTTGCAGGCGTCTGTTCCACGTTTCAGACAATTGCGATCTGACAAAAACAGTAAAGGGCCTTCAAGTGTTTCAGGAGGAGGTGTCGTTGCGTCAAATGGCTTACCTCCCCGATCTTTGTTTAATAGAACGTGACTAGAGCACTGTAAAAAAGTGTTAAGTTTAATCAAATAATTAAGTATTCCGATTAATCTGATTAATTTTATCTCTACCGCTTCTTTTTCTTTTCTATTTGCAAAACCGATTAAACATATCTTCACGCGCGGAAATTGTTTCTTAAGAGGTTTCATTTTCCAGAACAAGCGGTGGCAAATAACGAGATCGTAGTTGTCCATGTAAAACACGTCCGTGCTCACCACCACGTAGATTAATTTAGCCGCCGCTTGGTTCTTCATCTGGGCGACTCTCACACTACGTTCGCGATGCGCTCTCCCTTGCAGGTCAGGGATGAAATTGATTTACCTGATGCCAACCAAGAATCAGAAACATTTTCGAGACTGAATTTCATAGCGTCTAAAGGATGTGTGACGTTCGTCACGTGTTCCAGAATGACCAAAGTCTGCTATGCACACTTCCAGAATGACCAAAGTCTGCATTTATTATACACACTTCCAGAATGACCAAAGTCTGCAAAGTCTGCATTTGTTACCACCAAAGTCTGTATTTTTTACATGTGATGTACGTCCAAATATATTTGTGTTACGTGTTCCCAAATGACAAGGTCTGCATTTGTCGTGGTCACACACACACACAAACACACTTGGACCAATCTAGGATTAAGCAACACGGTACCTGCTCACGTTGTCTAGTACAAACATAAGTGTCATAGCCGCTCGCTCAGTTGTAAAGCTGCCATCGTCGATTAACTTTAACCAGATAAATATTTAGAATTCGTCGCAGACGGCAGAGTGATTCCTCGGGTGTTAGAGTGATTCTTCGGGTGTTTGGCTCTCTTGCTTTTTCCTAATTTATTTGTAGGTCTTCAACAATACCGGCTGGTCACATTACTTTTTATTCCGTCTTGTGTGCAGAACAGGTGTGTAAATGTGCGTGTTTTGGATTTACAAAGTCGACTTTAAAAACAAAAAGAGGAGGAGGATGGTAGGATTCTTTACGAAATATTACCAGATTAAAGATGTAGCTGCACATGACGTTCTTTATCCTAAGAATCATATTATCATTTTAATTTATAGCTGCAAAGATAAGTTTTGAGAGTTTGTCACTGACAATATTTTGATCAACAATGGCAAGTTCTTACCCTACTCTAGCAAATAAATGTGCTCGGAACCTCTTGATGTTTCCTTTTACATACCGCTGTGAACAGGGATTCTCAGCACTGTGCTTGATTAAAAACAAGTTACGGTCATGTCTAGGAGTCAGAGATGACATAAAAGTGGCCCTTTCAAACACTGTACTGAGGATTAACTTTAGAGAAACTGTATTAACACAGTGAAAAACATCCCAAATGAACACCACCGAGTGCCAGGATTCGAACCCGGGCCTTCTGATCAGAAGTCAGGGCAACAAACCGACCAGACCACCGATGGGCTAAAAGGTTACCGCGCCAGAGACCATTTCTGCGGCCATTACCCGACGCCCCAGCCCCGCACTGTGGACATGAAGGTGAAGGTAACCCCGCCCACACCCGTGACTGACGGAAACGCACTTAATCAAACCCTTATGGCACATACGGTGTGTAAATACATTAGAGAAACTGTATTAACAACTGACTTCTGATCAGAAGGCCCGGGTTCGAATCCTGGCACTCAGTGTTGTTCATTTGGGATGTTTATCACTGTGTTAATACAGTTTCTCTAATGTATTTACACACCGTATGTGCCATAAGGGTTTGATTAAATGCGTTTCCGTCAGTCACGGGTGTGGGCGGGGTTACCTTCACCTTCATGTCCACAGTGCGGGGCTGGGGTGTCAGGTAATGGCCGCAGAAGTGGCCTCAGGCGCGGTAACCTTTTAGCCCATCGGTGGTCTGGTCGGTTTGCTGCCCTGACTTCTGATCAGAAGGCCCGGGTTCGAATCCTTCGTTTTAATTTTCATTATGTGGAACACTCTGTCAAGGAGAGCTATGTGAGTGGACCCCACACACACACACACACACACACACATGAGATGCATACTCCATACGAGGGCGGACAAGGCCCCTCTAAATGGATAGCAACTGTGCGGGGGAGAAGAACTGGCGGAGACGGTTCAGAAAGTCCAGATTCGAGGAAGCTTATTTAGTAAGAGATGAGATATGAAGTTTCCAGTTGAGATGTTGAGTTAAGGATAGACCGAGGTTGTTTAGTGTTGAGGAAAGTGATAGCTGAGTGTTGTCAAAGAATAGGGGATAGTTGTTTGGAAGATTGTGTCGAGTGAATAGGTGGAGAAACTGTTTTTTTGAGGCGTTGAGTGACACCAGGTTCCTCTTGCCCCAATCGGATATAATTGTAAGGTCTGAGGCTAAGCGTTTTGTTGCCTCCAGCCTTGAATCGTTAAGTTCCTGTAGGGTGGGTCTTCTATTAAAAGAAGTTGAGTAATGCAGAGTGGAATAATCGGCGTAGGAATGGATAGGACAGTTCGTTTTGGAAAGATCATCAATGAACAACAGAAAAAGAGTGGGAGATAGGACAGAACCCTGTGGGACACCACTGTATAGGTTTAGGGGAAGAACAGTGACCGTCTACCACGGCAGAAATAGAACGGTCAGAAAGGAAACTGGAGATAAAGGCACAGAAAGAAGGACAGAAACCGTAGGAGGGTAGTTTGAAAAGCAAAGATTTGTGCCAGACCCTATCATAAGCTTTTGATATGTCCAGCGCAATAGCAAAGGTTTCACCGAAACGGTTAAGAGAGGATGACCAAGAGTCAGTTAGGAAGGCTAGGAGATCACCAGTAAAACGCCCCTTGCGGAGCCCATACTGGCGATCAGATAGAAGGTCAGAAGTGGAAAGGTGCTTTTAAATCTTCCGGCTAAGGATTGATTCAAAAGCTTTAGATCGACAAGAAAGTAAAGCTATAGGGGGGTAGTTTGAGGGATTGGAACGGTCACCCTTCTTAGGCACAGGCTGTATGAAGGCATACTTCCAGGAGGAAGGACAGTGGAGTAGTATGGGGGGGGGGGGCGGTCCTCCCAGGTGAAAGCTTGGAGGGGTGCCATGATACAGGCTCAAGACTAATGGCTAAATTTAGTGACGTATCTAAGGAAAGGGTGTTGGGGTTATAAAATAAGACGCCCACCAAGCCCCAACAAAGGTACCCACCGTCCTTCGAATGGTCCATTTGGAAGCCCCATTTGTTGCCATACACATTTGTAGAAGCTAGTGTTGGGGGAGGGGGACCCCACAAGGAGACAAGACCCCGCCCTGAAGATCTCCAGCCATGCCGGCATACATAGTGACAGTGGTGTTAATGATGGAGTTTTGATTACCGAGCTCCAGCCACGCGTGATACCGTGAATGACGGCGCCTTGTGTTTCAAATGACTGTAGCAGATGAATTGCTTTGCTTGTAGCAGACGTTATTTACTATAAAGAACACATTTTTGCATAATGTTAAAGCTAAGGAACTGTACTTTATCACGTGACGTTAAAAACTTGAATGTAAATGTTTGTTGTAGCATGTATCTCCCTGAACGGTATCGTAGGTAGGTGAGAGGGGAGACGCCTAAGTGTTTGTTGTAGCATGAATCTCGCTGAACGGTATCGTAGGTAGGTGAGAGGGGAGACGCCGAAGTGTTTGTTGTAGCATGAATCTCGCTGAACGGTATCGTAGGTAGGTGAGAGGAGACGCCGAAGTGTTTGTTGTAGCATGAATCTCGCTGAACGGTATCGTAGGTAGGTGAGAGGGGAGACGCCTAAGTGTTTGTTGTAGCATGGTTCTCGCTGATCGGTATCTTATGTTTTTGTGAGGGGAGTCGCCTAAGTGTTTGTTGTAGCATGTATCTCGCTGAACGGTATCGTAGGTAGGTGAGAGTTGAGAAGCCTAAGTGTTTGTTGTAGCATGAATCTCGCTGAACGGTATCGTAGGTAGGTGAGAGTGGAGACGCCGAAGTGTTTGTTGTAGCATGAATCTCGCTGAACGAGTGTTTGTTTGTTTGTTGTAGCATGTATCTCGCTGAACGGTATCGTAGGTAGGTGAGAGACGCCTAAGTGTTTTATCGTAATATGAGAGGGGATAATGCAGACGTAAACAAAACAAGCTCGTCATGGAAACGTCTTCGTCGCATAATAATAATAATAATAATAATAATAATAATAATAATAATAATAATAAGTATAATAATTAGAATAATGATATAAATTTATAATAATAATAATAATAATAATAATAATAATAATAATAATAATAATAATAATAATAATAATAATAATAATAATAATAATAATAATAATAATAATAATAATAATAATAATAATAATAATAATAATAATAATAATAATAATAATAATAATAATAACAATAATAATAATAATAATAATAATAATAATAATAATAATAATAATAATAATAATAATAATAATAATAATAATAATAATAATAATAATAATAATAATAATAATAATAATTATAATAAATGATATTATTATTATTATTATTATTAATGTGTAATGTGTGTGTGTGTGTGTGTGTGTGTGTTATTATTATTAGAATTATTACTGTCTTACATATTATTCTCATTTTATGTTGAACACCGACATCGTCGTTAAGTGACTGAAGTATCATGCATATATATAATCATAATAACAATAATGATAAGAAGAAGAACTGATGAAGAATTATCATTATAATAATAAGAATGATGATAATAATAAGGATAGTCAGCCAGTTATTTCTGCTTTCCAGTGGTTGTCTCTGAATTTGTCTGGCTGGAATAGTAAGCGATGTATGGGGATAATATAATAATAATAAAAGCCGAAAAAAATAAGGCAGGACATTCAAAACCATGAATATATATATATATATATATATATATATATATATATATATATATATATATATATATATATATATATATATATATATATATATATATATATATATATATTCAGGATCCACTGGAAGAAGCCTACCGGCGCAATAGGCCAAGACGTAAAAAAAAGTGTGAGGAGCTACGACACGCGCGGGTGTTGGTGAAAATGTTCTATGACTTGAGTCTATCTTGTTTCTGAGGCTCCTGCTGTTAGTATAGAAGATTCTTAGCCGTCCTCTGTTACTCCCCTAGAATTACTTCTAAGCTGCCTGGTTATATTATGAGCTAGATGTCCCCTGGGTGTCAACAACTGATCCCAGCTCCTCCTGCACCCTCACAGCCCTTGATTCAGCCTCATCCTTTTAACCACAGATATTTCCTTAGCTAATTCTTGCTTGAATTCATCCAGTTTTCTACAATTATGGTAGCCAGAGATGCTTTATGGAGGCATGGGTTGCACATCCAATTAATTTTAGGTATATTCTGCTGCTTAATTCCAGACAAATGAGCACACTGCACATGACACCAACTAGGGCACAGACAGCATCCAATCCAACGCAAATCCAACGGGTGTTGGCTTTGCCAGCCATATGTATGTATATGTTATGCTGAAATATGTATGTATATATAGTAATGCTAATTAGTTTAGCCTAGAGTAAATGTAAAACGTATGTATAGGTAATAATGAAATATGTATGTATATGTAATAATAAAATATGTATGTATATGTTATGCTGAAATATGTATGTATATGTAATAATGATAATTAATTTAGCTTAACGTAAATGTAAAACATATGTATAGGTAATAATAAAATATGTATGTATATGTAATAATGATTAGTAATTTAGCCTAACGGAAATGTAAAATGTATCATATGTATGTATATGTAATAATAAATTTAGCCTAACGGTCTAACCCGAATTCCCAAGCTGTATACATGGAATCCCCGCGCTTTGAAAAATACTAGACGCAGAACATATATATATATATATATATATATATATATATATATATATATATATATATATATATATATATATATATAAATATATATATATATATATATATATATATAAAAATATTTTTTTTTACGTTGTTTCCTATTGCGCCGGTAGGCATCTTCCCGGTGGGGCCAGATGGTCGGCCCAAGGCTTCTTCCAGGTGGGGCCTGATGGTCGGCCCAGCCCGTTCTGGCGCAGGCGAGTGTTTATAGTGGCGCCATCTTGCATTGGTTCATACTGCCCCCCGGAACTCGTTCTTGATTCGCTTGGACGGCTTCCTCTAGAGTCCGGGTTGATGGGTGGTCTTCAGGACAGCATGTGGGAAGTTTTAAGGCACTCGGCGGTGACTGAAGAATCCGAGTGGTAGCGTGATTTGAACCCGCGTCGTCCATCACGCGGCGAATGTGGGTCCAGTACGCTATCACTTCGGCATATATATATATATATATATATATATATATATATATATATATATATATATATATATATATATATATATATATATATATATATATATATATATATATATATATATATATATATATATATATATATATATATATATATATATATATATATATATATATATATATATATATATATATATATATATATATATATATATATATATATATATATATATATATATATATATATATATATATATATATATATATATATATATATATATATATATATATATATATATATGGGTCTTCTATTAAAAGAAGTTGAGTAATGCAGAGTGGAGTCATCGGCGTGAATGGATAGGACAGATCGTTTTGGAAAGAAGATCATCAACGAACAACAGAAAGAGAGTGGGAGATAGGACAGAACCCTGTGGGACACCACTGTTAATAGGTTTAAGGGAAGAACAGTGACCGTCTACCACAGCAGGCATAGAACGGTAAGAAAGGATACTGGAGATAAAGGTACAGAGAGACGGATAGAAACCGTAGGAGGGTAGTTTGGAAAGCAAAGATTTGTGCCAGACCCTATCAAAACTTTTGATATGCCCAGCGCAATATCAAAGGTTTCACCGAAACGGCTAAGAGAGGATGACCAAGAGTCCGTTAGGAATGCAAGAAAATCACCAGTAGAACGCCCCTTGCGGAACCCATACTGGCGGTCAGAAGTGGAAAGGTGCTTTTGAATCTTCCGGTTAAGGATTGATTGAAAAGCTTTAGATAGACAAGAAAGTAAAGCTATAGGACGGTAGTTTGAGAGATTGGAGCTATCACCCTTCTTAGGCACAGGCTGTACGAAGGCATACTTCCTGTTATTATTGTTATTACTGTTCCGTCCGTTTTGAAGAGTGTGGCGGAGGTGGGGACAGTGTGTGTGTGTGTGTGTGTGTGTGTGTGTGTGTGTGTGTGTGTGTGTGTGTGTGTGTGTCGCCTCACGAGGTGTCATTAGAGTTCAAAGGCTGTTGCTGTGTCACCCCATCAACGTGCAGATTACAGAGTCACTGGACGCCACGGGACACTCCGAGATGACCGTGTCAGCTGACCAACACCGGAGCGACGACGGGGCGCGGCGAGCACTGCACACCCTGCTGGGCTCCATCGCGCTGCCTCGCCTCACACTGTAAAATGGCCGCCCCACAAGTGCCCCGCCATGCCAGGGGCACTCACAAGCTTACCGGTCCTCCGTCATCTTCATGCTGATGTTTTTTTTTAACACAACACCCACTAGGAGGAGTGCCAAAAGCCTGCAGCCACAAGAAAGCCGCCACGCTAGTGTATACCCGTGACTGAGTCACAGCGTAGCGGCCATCACCGTCACGTCACCGACTGCCGCTCCGCAGTCGCCCCGCCCTCCGCCACCGCCGCCACACCGCCCCGTCCCTCCGCTGCCCTGCCCGTCCTCTGCTGCTGCTCGGCGGGGTGTCACCATTGGCCTGAAGCTCACATTACCTCGTCTCGGTGTGATTTGCGCCAGTACCGGCACAGTAATGGGTGAAATATAAAGCACAAAGTGGCCTCTGGTGACCTGCCCGCCGCCGGGCGACACCCTTCCGTCTCCCTCGCTCCGCACCCTCTCCCTGACTCTCAGTCACAGGCCCATGCCTCCTCTGGACCTCGTCAGTGCCCTGGGGACACATTAACAGTCACTTATGGCTGCTGGCGGTTCGTCCGTGCATAAAGGGAGGCAGGAAAATGACGCTGAAGGCAGAACACAACGCCGGGGTCGCCCGCGAGCGGACCAATCACATCACAAGAGGTGGTGTTTCCTCAGAGCAGAGAGCGGGGAGGTAGAGGAGGGGAGGAGGGCCGGGCGACGTGGAACATGGCCGCCACGCGCTGGGACCCATATAGCCTAGTCCAGCCCCTTTATCCTGCCCTAGCGACACCACGCCCCCTTCCTCGTGTCCAAATGAAAGGGTTAACCAGAATCTTCACTCTTTCGTCCCTTCCAATAGTAAACTACATCGCAGCCTCCCTTGAACGGCGTATTCTTAATTAAACTTTTTGCTACGGCTGTCGGCTTCATACTCGCTTAAGAAAATATATTAGAGCATTCTCTCTCTCTCTCTCTCTCTCTCTCTCTCTCTCTCTCTCTCTCTCTCTCTCTCTCTCTCTCTCTCTCTCTCTCTCTCTCTCTCTCTCTCTCTCTCTCTCTCTCTCTCTCATAACTAGCCCATGTTGCCAACGAGGGCCGCGCCATTCCCTTCCATCCTTGTATTTCTGTTTCACTGTCAACAATTCCCGGATGACAACACTCGCGAGCATCAGCAACTTGTCACTATGAGCCACTCAGCGGACAGACGTATTGCCTTACATAATATGTTATACTTATTTAATCCCTAACGACCCGCTGTGTCACACGGGGATTCCAGAACTGGGCTGAACATGTGTGTTGCTACGCTGCGGGTGTTCCTGCTTGCTGCCGCTTGTACTTTAAATATGTAGTTGTTATG
This sequence comes from Eriocheir sinensis, assembly GCF_024679095.1. NCBI lineage: Eukaryota > Metazoa > Arthropoda > Malacostraca > Decapoda > Varunidae > Eriocheir > Eriocheir sinensis. Next base: position 89,707 of record NW_026112124.1, read on the forward strand.
GAGATGAATAGGTGGACACATATATTCCTAACGCTACGGGTGTTCTCGCTGTCACTCAGGGTATTAAATATGTGGTTGTTTATATAAGTATGAATGTTAATATTTTCTATATGTTATAAAAGTTAAAATGTAGGTAAAATGTAGTTGTTTGTTTATATAAATATGAATGTTTGTAATCACTCTATGACTTAAGAGGCAAAATGTAAAATGTATAGTTGTTATTTTATTCTTTTTAACATATTTCCGTCTGTCCTCAAACACACTCGCTCGGTCGCCCCTACATAAAATTTTCGCCGTCCTAGTGACCAAAGATTATTAAAAATGTAATTGTCTATATTTGAAGTTTATTTTGTTATCTTTTCATTTTTCACAGGGCAGCAATAATATGTACACATGTCCATATTCTCGCTGGCCTTCAAACACTCACTCACTCGCTCCCACATAATATTTTCGACCATCACACACAAAATGTTTAAAGTGCAAAAGTATAGAAAACACTCTTTGGTGCCGCCGTGAGTTTAGTAGAACGCGCGCGCTCCGCTCCTATATTTTAAAGCCAAACCCGCAGTCACAAAGTTGAAAATGCAAATATATAGTCACGCCGGCCTTCAGTGGCGAGAGACCCCCCGTTTTGGGAGGATCCACATGGAGCCTGACAGCCCCGTGCTGTTGATTGGTTTACTGTCAGCATGGCAGTTTTGGATGGATGGGTGCGCTTTCATTGATCATGACTGTATTATGTCATCAAGTAGCTACTGTCAGAGTTGTGTTCCGAGACGTTCAGTCCTCATATAGGTTAGGCTTGGTACGTTGTCAGGCGGCACACTACGTGGTATGTAACGTTGCAATGAAGCGAGACAAAAACTTCAAGGATGTATTTTACATCTGAAATAAAGAAAACGCAATTATTGGAGCAAGTACGAAGGAGTGAACTGAATTTTGTTGCAGGAGATGGAAGGCTTGAAAGAAGGATGGAAAGGGTGAAGAGGATTATGATGTGATTGATGTGCGGTGTTCTGGTTTCAATTGCGGTGCGGGATGAGGTTGTGTGCCCGTGCCAGAGCCTGAGCCTGAACCAATGCCCGTGCCAGAGCCTGAGCCTGAACCAATGCCCGTGCCAGAGCCTGAGCCTGAACCAATACCCGTGCCTTAGCCTGAGCCTGAACCAATGCCCGTGCCTTAGCCTGAGCCTGAACCAGTGCCCATGCCAAAGCCTGAGCCTGAACCAGTGCCCGTGCCAGAGCCTGAGCCTGAACCAGTGCCCGTGCCAGAGCCTGAGCCTGAACCGATGCCCTTGCCTGAGCCTGAGCCTGAACCAGTGCCCGTGCCAGAGCCTGAGCCTGAACCAGTGCCCGTGCCAGAGCCTGAGCCTGAACAAGTGTCCGTGCCAGAGCCTGAGCCTGAACCAGTGCCCGTGCCAGAGCCTGAGCCTGATCCAGTGCCCGTGCCAGAGCCTGAGCCTGAACCAGTGCCCGTGCCAGAGCCTGAGCCTGAACCAGTGCCCGTGCCAAAGCCTGAGCCTGAACCAGTGCCTGTGCCAGAACCTGAGCCTGAACCAGTGCCTGTGCCAGAGCCTGAGCCTGAACCAGTGCCCGTGCCAGAGACTGAGCCTGAACCAGTGCCCGTGCCAGAGCCTGAGCCTGAACCAGTGCCCGTGCCTTAGCCTGAGCCTGAACCAGTGCCCGTGCCAATGCCTGAACCAGTGCCCGTGCCAGAGCCTGAGCCTGAACCAGTGCCCGTGCCTTAGCCAGAGCCTGAACCAGTGCCCGTGCCAATGCCTGAACCAGTGCCCGTGCCAGAGCCTGAGCCTGAGCCAGTGCCCATGCCAGAGCCTGAGCCTGAACCAGTGCCCGTGCCAGAGCCTGAGCCTGAACCAGCTCCCGTGCCAGAGCCTGAGCCTGAACCAGTGCCCGTGCCAATGCCTGAACCAGTGCCCATGCCAGAGCCTAAGCCTGAACCAGTGCCCGTGCCAGAGTCTGAGCCTGAACCAGTGCCCGTGCCAGAGTCTGAGCCTGAATCAGTGCCCGTGCCTGTACCTGAGCCTGAACCAGTGCCCGTGCCTGAACCAGTGCCCGTGCCTGAACCAGTGCCCGTGCCTGAACCTGAGCCTGAACCAGTGCCCGTGCCTGAACCAGTGCCCGTGCCTGAACCTGAGCCTGAACCAGTGCCCGTGCCTGAACCAGTGCCCGTGCCTGAACCAGTGCCCGTGCCTGAACCAGTGCCCGTGCCTGAACCAGTGCCAGTGCCTGAACCAGTGCCCGTGCCTGAACCTGAGCCTGAACCAGTGCCCGTGCCTGAACCAGTGCCCGTGCCTGAACCTGAGCCTGAACCAGTGCCCGTGCCTGAACCAGTGCCCGTGCCTGAACCAGTGCCCGTGCCTGAACCTGAGCCTGAACCAGTGCCCGTGCCTGAACCAGTGCCCGTGCCTGAACCAGTGCCCGTGCCTGAACCAGTGCCCGTGCCTGAACCAGTGCCCGTGCTTGAACCAGTGCCCGTGCCAGAGTCTGAGCCTGAACCAGTGCCCGTGCCAGAGACTGAGCCTGAACCAGTGCCCGTGCCCGTGCCAGAGCCTGAGCCTGAACCAGTGCCCGTGCCAGAGCCTGAGCCTGAACCAGTGCCCGTGCCAGAGCCTGAGCCTGAACCAGTGCCCGTGCCCGTGCCAGAGCCTGAGCCTGAACCAGTGCCCGTGCCCGTGCCAGAGCCTGAGCCTGAACCAGTGCCCGTGCCAGAGCCTGAGCCTGAACCAGTGCCCGTGCCCGTGCCAGAGCCTGAGCCTGAACCAGTGCCCGTGCCCGTGCCTGAACCTGAGCCTGAACCAGTGCCCGTGCCAGAGCCTGAGCCTGAACCAGTGCCCGTGCCCGTGCCAGAGCCTGAGCCTGAACCAGTGCCCGTGCCCGTGCCAGAGCCTGAGCCTGAACCAGTGCCCGTGCCAATGCCTGAACCAGTGCCCGTGCCAGAGCCTGAGCCTGAACCAGTGCCCTTGCCAGAGCCTGAGCCTGAACCAGTAACCGTGCCAGAGCATGAGCATGGACCAGTCCCTGTGCCTGAGCCTGAACCTGAACCAGTGCTCGTGCCAGAGCCTGAACCTGAACCATTGCCCGTGCCAGAGCCTGAGCCTGAACAAGCACCCGTGCCAGAGCCTGAGCCTGAACAAGCGCCCGTGCCAGAGCCTGAACAAGTGTCCGTGCCTGAGCCTGAGCCTGAGCCAGTGCCCGTGCCAGAGCCTGAGCCTGAACCAGTGCCCGTCCCTAGGGCTGAGCCTGAACAAGTGCCCGTGCCAGAGCCTTAGCCTGAAGACTCTGCCCGTACCTGAGTCTGACCCTGAACCAATGCCCGTGCCAGAGCCTGAGCCAGAACCAGTGCCAATGCCAGAGCCTGAGCCTGAACCAGTGCCCGTGCCTGAGTCTGAGCCTGAACCAGTGCACTTGCCAAAGCCTGAGCCTGAACCAGTGCCCGTGCCAGAGCCTGAGCCTGAACCAGTGCCCGTGCCAGAGCCTGAGCCTGAACCAGTGCCCATGCCAGAGCCTGAGACTGAACCAGTGCCCGTGTCTGAGCCTGAGCCTGAATCAGTGCCTGTGCCAGAGCCTGAGCCTGAACCAGTGCCCGTGTCTGAGCCTGAGCCTGAACCAGTGCCCGTGTCTGAGCCTGAGCCTGAACCAGTGCCCATGCCAGAACCTGAGCCTGAACCAGTGCCCGTGTCTGAGCCTGAGGCTGAACCAGTGCCCGTGTCTGAGCCTGAGCCTGAACCAGTGCCCGTGTCTGAGCCTGAGCCTGAACCAGTGCCCATGCCAGAACCTGAGCCTGAACCAGTGCCCGTGTCTGAGCCTGAGCCTGAACCAGTGCCCGTGTCTGAGCCTGAGCCTGAACCAGTGCCCGTGTCTGAGCCTGAGCCTGAACCAGTGCCCGTGTCTGAGCCTGAGGCTGAATCAGTGCCTGTGCCAGAGCCTGAGCTTGAACCAGTGCCCGTGCCAGAGGCTGAGCCTGAACCAGTGCCCGTGCCAGAGCCTGAGTCTGAAAGAGTGCCCGTGCCAGAGCCTGAGCCTGAACCAGTGCCCGTGCCAGAGCCTGAGTCTGAAAGAGTGCCCGTGCCAGAGCCTGAGCCTGAACCAGTGCCGTGCCTGAGCCTGAGCCTGAACCAGTGGCAGTGCCAGAGTCTGAGCCTGAACCAGTGCCCGTGCCAGAGCCTGAGCCTGAACCAGTGCCCGTGCCTGAGCCTGAGCCTGAACCAGTGCCCGTGCCAAAGCCTGAGCCTGAACCAGTGCCCGTGCCAAAGCTTGAGTCTGAACCAGTGCCCCTGCCAAAGCTTGAGTCTGAACCAGTGCCCGTGCCAAAGCTTGAGTCTGAACCAGTGCCCCTGCCAAAGCCTGAGCCTAAACCAGTGCCCGTGCCAAAGCCTGAGTCTGAACCAGTGCCCGTGCCAAAGCCTGAGCCTAAACCAGTGCCCGTGCCAAAGCCTGAGTCTGAACCAGTGCCCGTGCCAAAGCCTGAGCCTAAACCAGTGCCCCTGCCAAAGCTTGAGTCTGAACCAGTGCCCCTGCCAAAGCTTGAGTCTGAACCAGTGCCCCTGCCAAAGCCTGAGCCTGAACCAGTGCCCGTGCCAAAGCCTGAGCCTGAACCAGTGCCCGTGCCAAAGCCTGAGTCTGAACCAGTGCCCGTGCCAAAGCTTGAGTCTGAACCAGTGCCCCTGCCAAAGCCTGAGCCTAAACCAGTGCCCGTGCCAAAGCCTGAGTCTGAACCAGTGCCCGTGCCAAAGCCTGAGCCTAAACCAGTGCCCGTGCCAAAGCCTGAGTCTGAACCAGTGCCCGTGCCAAAGCCTGAGCCTGAACCAGTGCCAGTGCCAGAGCCTGAGCCTGAACCAGTGCCCGTGCCAGAGCCTGAGCCTGAACCAGTGCCCGTGCAAGAGCCTAAGCCTGAACCAGTGCCCGTGCCACAGCCTGAGCCTGAAGCAGTGCCCGTGCCATAGCCTGAGCCTGAACCAGTGCCCGTGCCAGAGCCTGAGCCTGAACCAGTGCCCGTGCCAGAGCCTGAGCCTGAACCAGTGCCCGTGCCTGAGCCTGGGCCTGAACCAGTGCCCGTGCCAGAGCCTGAGCCTGAACCAGTGCCCGTGCCAGAGCCTGAGCCTGAACCAGTGCCCGTGCGAGAGCCTGGGCCTGAACCAGTGCCCGTGCCAGAGCCTGAGCCTGAACCAGTGCCCGTGCCAGAGCTTGAGCCTGAACCAGTGTCCGTGCCAGAGCCTGAGCCTGAACCAGTGCCCGTGCCAGAGCCTGAGCCTGAACCAGTGCCCGTGCCAGAGCCTGAGCCTGAACCAATGCCCGCGCCAGAGCCTGAGCCTGAACCAGTGCCCGTGCCTTAGCCTGAGCCTGAACCAATGCCTGAACCAGTGCCTGTGCAAGAACCTGAGCCTGAATCAGTGCCTGTGCAAGAACCTGAGCCTGAACCAGTGCCTGTGCCAGAGCCTGAGCCTGAACCAGTGCCCGTGCCAGAGCCTGAGCCTGAACCAGTGCCCGTGCCTTAGCCTGAGCCTGAACCAGTGCCCGTGCCAATGCCTGAACCAGTGCCCGTGCCAGAGCCTGAGCCTGAACCAGTGCCCATGCCAGAGCCTGAGCCTGAACCAGTGCCCGTGCCAGAGCCTGAGCATGAACCAGTTCCCGTGCCAGAGCCTGAGCCTGAATCAGTGCCTGTGCCAGAGCCTGAGCCTGAACCAGTGCCCGTGTCTGAGCCTAAGCCTGAACCAGTGCCCGTGTCTGAGCCTGAGCCTGAACCAGTGCCCATGCCAGAACCTGAGCCTGAACCAGTGCCCATGCCAGAGCCTGAGCCTGAACCAGTGCCCGTGCCAGAGCCTGAGCCTGAACCAGTGCCCGTGCCAGAGTCTGAGCCTGAGCCTGAACCAGTGCCCATGCCAGAACCTGAGCCTGAACCAGTGCCTATGCCAGAGCCTGAGCCTGAACCAGTGCCCGTGCCAGAGCCTGAGCCTGAACCAGTGCCCGTGCCAGAGTCTGAGCCTGAACCAGTTCCCGTGCCTGAACCTGAGCCTGAACCAGTGCCCGTGCCAGAGCCCTAGCCTGAACCAGTGCCCGTGCCAGAGCCTGAGCCTGAAACAGTGCCCGTGCCAGAACCTGAGCCTGAATCAGTGCCATTGCCAGACACTGAGCCTGAACCAGTGCCCGTGCCTGAGCCTGAGCCTGAACCAGTGCCCGTGCCTGAGCCTTAGCCTGAACCAGTGCCCGTGCCAGAACCTGAGCCTGAATCAGTGCCCTTGCCAGACACTGAGCCTGAACCAGTGCCCGTGCCAATGCCTGAATAAGTGCTCGTGTCAAAGCCTGAGCCTGAACCAGTGCCCGTGCCCGTGCCAGAGCCTGAGCCTGAACCAGTGCCCGTGCCAGAGTCTGAGCCTGAACCAGTGCCCGTGCCAGAGCCTGAGCCTGAACCAGTGCCCGTGCCAGAGCCTGAGCCTGAACCAGTGCCCGTGCCAGAGCCTGAGCCTGAACCAGTGCCCGTGCCAGAGCCTGAGCCTGAACCAGTAACCGTGCCAGAGCCTGAGCCTGAACCAGTGCCCGTGCCAATGCCTGAACCAGTGCCCGTGCCAGAGCCTGAGCCTGAAGCAGTGCCGTGCCCGTGCCAGAGCTTGAGCCTGAACCAGTGCCCTTGCCAGAGCCTGAGCCTGAACCAGTAACCGTGCCAGAGCATGAGCCTGGACCAGTCCTTGTGCCTGAGCCTGAGCCTGAACCAGTGCCCGTGTCAGAGCCTGAACCTGAACCATTGCCCGTGGCAGAGCCTAAGCCTGAACAAGCACCCGTGCCAGAGCCTGAGCCTGAACAAGCGCCCGTGCCAGAGCCTGAACAAGTGCCCGTGCCTGAGCCTGAGCCTGAGCCAGTGCCCGTGCCAGAGCCTGAGCCTGAACCAGTGCCCGTCCCTAGGGCTGAGCCTGAACAAGTGCCCGTGCCAAAGCCTTAGCCTGAAGACTCTGCCCGTACCTGAGTCTGACCCTGAACCAATGCCCGTGCCAGAGCCTGAGCCTGAACCAGTGCCCATGCCAGAGCCTGAGCCTGAACCAGTGCCCGTGCCTGAGTCTGAGCCTGAACCAGTGCACCTGCCAAACCCTGAGCCTGAACCAGTGCCCGTGCCAGAGCCTGAGCCTGAACCAGTGCCCGTGCCAGAGCCTGAGCATGAACCAGTGCCCATGCCAGAGCCTGAGCCTGAACCAGTGCCCGTGTCTGAGCCTGAGCCTGAATCAGTGCCTGTGCCAGAGCCTGAGCCTGAACCAGTGCCCGTGTCTGAGCCTGAGCCTGAACCAGTGCCCGTGTCTGAGCCTGAGCCTGAACCAGTGCCCGTGTCTGAGCCTGAGGCTGAATCAGTGCTTGTGCCAGAGCCTGAGCCTGAACCAGTGCCCGTGTCTGAGCCTGAGCCTGAACCAGTGCCCGTGCCAGAGCCTGAGCCTGAACCAGTGCCCGTGCCAGAGCCTGAGCCTGAACCAGTGCCCGTGCCAGAGCCTGAGCCTGAACCAGTGCCCGTGCCAGAGCCTGAGCCTGAAGCAGTGCCCGTGCCAGAACCTGAGCCTGAACCAGTGCCCGTGCCAGAGCCTGAGCCTGAACCAGTGCCCGTGCCAGAGCCTGAGCCTGAACCAGTGCCCGTGCCAGAGCCTGAGTCTGAAAGAGTGCCCGTGCCAGAGCCTGAGCATGAACCAGTGCCCTAGCCAGAGCCTGAGTCTGAAAGAGTGCCCGTGCCAGAGCCTGAGCCTGAACCAGTGTCGTGCCTGAGCCTGAGCCTGAACCAGTGGCAGTGCCAGAGTCTGAGCCTGAACCAGTGCCCGTGCCAGAGCCTGAGCCTGAACCAGTGCCCGTGCCTGAGCCTGAGCCTGAACCAGTGCCCGTGCCTAAGCCTGAGTCTGAACCAGTGCCCGTGCCAAAGCCTGAGCCTGAACCAGTGCACGTGCCAAAGCCTGAGTCTGAACCAGTGCCCGTGCCAAAGCCTGAGCCTGAACCAGTGCCCGTGGCAGAGCCTGAGCCTGAACCAGTGCCCGTGCAAGAGCCTGAGCCTGAACCAGTGCTCGTGCCAGAGCCTGAGCCTGAACCAGTGCCCGTGCCAGAGCCTGAGCCTGAAGCAGTGCCCATGCCAGTCTCTCTCTCTCTCTCTCTCTCTCTCTCTCTCTCTCTCTCTCTCTCTCTCTCTCTCTCTCTCTCTCTCTCTCTCTCTCTCTCTCTCTCTCTCTCTCTCTCTCTCTCTCTCTCTCTCTCTCTCTCTCTCTCTCTCTCTCTCTCTCTCTCTCTCTCTCTCTCTCTCTCTCTCTCTCTCTCTCTCTCTCTCTCTCTCTCTCTCTCTCTCTCTCTCTCTCTCTTCTCAGTGCTGATAGTTTTGTACACACTCTCTCTCTCTCTCTCTCTCTCTCTCTCTCTCTCTCTCTCTCTCTCTCTCTCTCTCTCTCTCTCTCTCTCTCTCTCTCTCTCTCTCTCTCTCTCTCTCTCTCTCTCTCTCACACACACACACACACACACACACACACACACACACTGTGGAATTTTTCCTCTCATTTATTTCTGCCCTAAACTAGGATGTTTTTTTCTGTTGTACTCTCTCTCTCTCTCTCTCTCTCTCTCTCTCTCTCTCTCTCTCTCTCTCTCTCTCTCTCTCTCTCTCTCTCTCTCTCTCTCTCTCTCTCTCTCTCTCTCTCTCTCTCTCTCTCTCTCTCTCTCTCTCTCTCTCTCTCTCTCTCTCTCACAGAGATAGAACGGCCGGAAAGGAAACTGGAGATAAAGGAACAGAGAGAGGGATAGAATCCGAAAGAGGGCAGTTTAGAAAGCAAAGACTGGTGCCAGACTCTATCGAAGGCTTTCGATATGTCTAGCGCAACAGAGAAAGTTTCACCGAAACTGCTAAGAGAGGATGACCAAGAGTCCGTTAAGAGAGCAAGAAGATCGCCAGTAGAACGCCCCTTGCGGAATCCATACTGGCGATGAGAAAGAAGATTAGAGGTGGAAAGGTGCTTTTGAATCTTCCGGTTAAGGATTGATTCAAAAGCTTTAGATAGACATGAAAGTAAAGCTATTGGGCGGTCGTTTGAGGGATTGGAGCGGTCACCCTTCTTAGGCACAGGCTGTACAGCACTTCCAGCAGGAAGGAAAGATAGATGATGATAGGCAGAGACGAAGAGTTTGACCAGGCAGGGTGTCAGCACAGAAGCACAGTTTGTAAGGACAATAGGAGGAACTCCATGTTGTCCATAAGCCTTCTGAGGAGTGAGGCCCAGAGAGCATAGAAAACATCAAATGGGAAGAATCTTAACACAGGTAAAAAGGAGTCAGATTGGGAGGAATACTTAGAGAGTTGAGGCCAGAGAGGGGCATAAAAATCATTAGAAAGAATAATAACAAACATAAAGAGGAGGATTGATTGGAGGAGGAAGGGAGAGGAATGCCAAAAGAATCGAGGTGGAGTACTTACAGAAAGTTTGAGCGAAGAGTTCAGCCTTAGAGACAGATGAGACGGTAGTGCTGCCGTCAGGGTTAAAGATAGGAGGGAAAGAGGAAGAAGTGAGATTGGAGGATATATTTTTGGTTAGATGCTAGAAGTCACGGGAAGAATTAGAAGAAGCAAGGTGTTGACATTTTCTATTTATAAAAGAAGTTTTGGTAAGTCGGAGAATAGATTTGGCACGATTCCTGGCTGAAATGTATAGATTAAAGTTAATGGGAGTTCGAAGGCTCTGAAACCTTTTGTGAGCTGCCTCTCTATCTTTAATAGCACGATAACAAGCATGATTAAACCAAGGCTTTTTAGCATGAGGAGTAGAGAAAGTACGTGGAATGTATGCCACCATTCCAGAGACAATCACCTCTGTGATGCCTGAGCCAGAGCCTGAATCAGTGCCCGTGGCAGAGCCTGAGCCTGAACCAGTGCCCGTGCCAGAGCCTGAGCCTGAACAAGTGTCCGTGCCAGAGCCTGAGCCTGAACCAGTGCCCGTGCCAAAGCCTGAGCCTGAACCAGTGCCTGTGCAAGAACCTGAGCCTGAATCAGTGCCTGTGCAAGAACCTGAGCCTGAACCAGTGCCTGTGCCAGAGCCTGAGCCTGAACCAGTGCCCGTGCCAGAGCCTGAGCCTGAACCAGTGCCCGTGCCTTAGCCTGAGCCTGAACCAGTGCCCGTGCCAATGCCTGAACCAGTGCCCGTGCCAGAGCCTGAGCCTGAACCAGTGCCCATGCCAGAGCCTGAGCCTGAACCAGTGCCCGTGCCAGAGCCTGAGCATGAACCAGTTCCCGTGCCAGAGCCTGAGCCTGAATCAGTGCCTGTGCCAGAGCCTGAGCCTGAACCAGTGCCCGTGTCTGAGCCTAAGCCTGAACCAGTGCCCGTGTCTGAGCCTGAGCCTGAACCAGTGCCCATGCCAGAACCTGAGCCTGAACCAGTGCCCATGCCAGAGCCTGAGCCTGAACCAGTGCCCGTGCCAGAGCCTGAGCCTGAACCAGTGCCCGTGCCAGAGTCTGAGCCTGAGCCTGAACCAGTGCCCATGCCAGAACCTGAGCCTGAACCAGTGCCTATGCCAGAGCCTGAGCCTGAACCAGTGCCCGTGCCAGAGCCTGAGCCTGAACCAGTGCCCGTGCCAGAGTCTGAGCCTGAACCAGTTCCCGTGCCTGAACCTGAGCCTGAACCAGTGCCCGTGCCAGAGCCCTAGCCTGAACCAGTGCCCGTGCCAGAGCCTGAGCCTGAAACAGTGCCCGTGCCAGAACCTGAGCCTGAATCAGTGCCATTGCCAGACACTGAGCCTGAACCAGTGCCCGTGCCAGAGCCTGAGCCTGAACCAGTGCCCGTGCCTGAGCCTTAGCCTGAACCAGTGCCCGTGCCAGAACCTGAGCCTGAATCAGTGCCCTTGCCAGACACTGAGCCTGAACCAGTGCCCGTGCCAATGCCTGAATAAGTGCTCGTGTCAAAGCCTGAGCCTGAACCAGTGCCCGTGCCCGTGCCAGAGCCTGAGCCTGAACCAGTGCCCGTGCCAGAGTCTGAGCCTGAACCAGTGCCCGTGCCAGAGCCTGAGCCTGAACCAGTGCCCGTGCCAGAGCCTGAGCCTGAACCAGTGCCCGTGCCAGAGCCTGAGCCTGAACCAGTGCCCGTGCCAGAGCCTGAGCCTGAACCAGTAACCGTGCCAGAGCCTGAGCCTGAACCAGTGCCCGTGCCAATGCCTGAACCAGTGCCCGTGCAGAGCCTGAGCCTGAAGCAGTGCCCGTGCCCGTGCCAGAGCTTGAGCCTGAACCAGTGCCCTTGCCAGAGCCTGAGCCTGAACCAGTAACCGTGCCAGAGCCTGAGCCTGAACAAGTGTCCGTGCCAGAGCCTGAGCCTGAACCAGTGCCCGTGCCAGAGCCTGAGCCTGATCCAGTGCCCGTGCCAAAGCCTGAGCCTGAACCAGTGCCCGTGCCAGAGCCTGAGCCTGAACCAGTGCCCGTGCCAAAGCCTGAGCCTGAACCAGTGCCAGTGCCAGAGCCTGAGCCTGAACCAGTGCCAGTGCCAGAGCCTGAGCCTGAACCAGTGCCCGTGCCAGAGGCTGAGCCTGAACCAGTGCCCGTGCCAGAGCCTGAGCCTGAACCAGTGCCCGTGCCTTAGCCTGAGCCTGAACCAGTGCCCGTGCCAAAGCCTGAACCAGTGCCCGTGCCAGAGCCTGAGCCTGAACCAGTGCCCGTGCCTTAGCCAGAGCCTGAACCAGTGCCCGTGCCAATGCCTGAACCAGTGCTCGTGTCAGAGCCTGAGCCTGAACCAGTGCCCATGCCAGAGCCTGAGCCTGAACCAGTGCCCGTGCCAGAGCCTGAGCCTGAACCAGTGCCCGTGCCAGAGCCTGAGCCTGAACCAGTGCCCGTGCCAATGCCTGAACCAGTGCCCATGCCAGAGCCTGAGCCTGAACCAGTGCCCGTGCCAGAGTCTGAGCCTGAACCAGTGCCCGTGCCAGAGTCTGAGCCTGAACCAGTGCCCGTGCCTGTGCCTGAGCCTGAACCAGTGCCCGTGCCTGAACCTGTGCCTGAACCAGTGCCCGTGCTTGAACCTGAGCCTGAACCAGTGCCCGTGCCTGAACCAGTGCCCGTGCCTGAACCTGAGCCTGAACCAGTGCCCGTGCCTGACCCAGAGCCAGTGCCTGAACCAGTGCCCGTGCCTGAACCAGTGCCCGTGCCTGAACCAGTGCCCGTGCCTGAACCAGTGCCCGTGCCAGAGCCTGAGCCTGAACCAGTGCCCGTGCCTGAACCAGTGCCCGTGCCTGAACCAGTGCCCGTGCCTGAACCAGTGCCCGTGCCTGAACCAGTGCCCGTGCCTGAACCTGAGCCTGAACCAGTGCCCGTGCCTGAACCAGTGCCCGTGCCTGAACCAGTGCCCGTGCCTGAACCAGTGCCCGTGCTTGAACCAGTGCCCGTGCCAGAGTCTGAGCCTGAACCAGTGCCCGTGCCAGAGCCTGAGCCTGAACCAGTGCCCGTGCCAGAGCCTGAGCCTGAACCAGTGCCCGTGCCAGAGCCTGAGCCTGAACCAGTGCCCGTGCCAGAGCCTGAGCCTGAACCAGTGCCCGTGCCCGTGCCAGAGCCTGAGCCTGAACCAGTGCCCGTGCCCGTGCCAGAGCCTGAGCCTGAACCAGTGCCCGTGCCAGAGCCTGAGCCTGAACCAGTGCCCGTGCCCGTGCCAGAGCCTGAGCCTGAACCAGTGCCCGTGCCCGTGCCTGAACCTGAGCCTGAACCAGTGCCCGTGCCAGAGCCTGAGCCTGAACCAGTGCCCGTGCCCGTGCCAGAGCCTGAGCCTGAACCAGTGCCCGTGCCCGTGCCAGAGCCTGAGCCTGAACCAGTGCCCGTGCCAATGCCTGAACCAGTGCCCGTGCCAGAGCCTGAGCCTGAACCAGTGCCCTTGCCAGAGCCTGAGCCTGAACCAGTAACCGTGCCAGAGCATGAGCATGGACCAGTCCCTGTGCCTGAGCCTGAACCTGAACCAGTGCTCGTGCCAGAGCCTGAACCTGAACCATTGCCCGTGCCAGAGCCTGAGCCTGAACAAGCACCCGTGCCAGAGCCTGAGCCTGAACAAGCGCCCGTGCCAGAGCCTGAACAAGTGTCCGTGCCTGAGCCTGAGCCTGAGCCAGTGCCCGTGCCAGAGCCTGAGCCTGAACCAGTGCCCGTCCCTAGGGCTGAGCCTGAACAAGTGCCCGTGCCAGAGCCTTAGCCTGAAGACTCTGCCCGTACCTGAGTCTGACCCTGAACCAATGCCCGTGCCAGAGCCTGAGCCAGAACCAGTGCCAATGCCAGAGCCTGAGCCTGAACCAGTGCCCGTGCCTGAGTCTGAGCCTGAACCAGTGCACTTGCCAAAGCCTGAGCCTGAACCAGTGCCCGTGCCAGAGCCTGAGCCTGAACCAGTGCCCGTGCCAGAGCCTGAGCCTGAACCAGTGCCCATGCCAGAGCCTGAGACTGAACCAGTGCCCGTGTCTGAGCCTGAGCCTGAATCAGTGCCTGTGCCAGAGCCTGAGCCTGAACCAGTGCCCGTGTCTGAGCCTGAGCCTGAACCAGTGCCCGTGTCTGAGCCTGAGCCTGAACCAGTGCCCATGCAGAACCTGAGCCTGAACCAGTGCCCGTGTCTGAGCCTGAGGCTGAACCAGTGCCCGTGTCTGAGCCTGAGCCTGAACCAGTGCCCGTGTCTGAGCCTGAGCCTGAACCAGTGCCCATGCCAGAACCTGAGCCTGAACCAGTGCCCGTGTCTGAGCCTGAGCCTGAACCAGTGCCCGTGTCTGAGCCTGAGCCTGAACCAGTGCCCGTGTCTGAGCCTGAGCCTGAACCAGTGCCCGTGTCTGAGCCTGAGGCTGAATCAGTGCCTGTGCCAGAGCCTGAGCTTGAACCAGTGCCCGTGCCAGAGGCTGAGCCTGAACCAGTGCCCGTGCCAGAGCCTGAGTCTGAAGAGTGCCCGTGCCAGAGCCTGAGCCTGAACCAGTGCCCGTGCCAGAGCCTGAGTCTGAAAGAGTGCCCGTGCCAGAGCCTGAGCCTGAACCAGTGCCGTGCCTGAGCCTGAGCCTGAACCAGTGGCAGTGCCAGAGTCTGAGCCTGAACCAGTGCCCGTGCCAGAGCCTGAGCCTGAACCAGTGCCCGTGCCTGAGCCTGAGCCTGAACCAGTGCCCGTGCCAAAGCCTGAGCCTGAACCAGTGCCCGTGCCAAAGCTTGAGTCTGAACCAGTGCCCCTGCCAAAGCTTGAGTCTGAACCAGTGCCCGTGCCAAAGCTTGAGTCTGAACCAGTGCCCCTGCCAAAGCCTGAGCCTAAACCAGTGCCCGTGCCAAAGCCTGAGTCTGAACCAGTGCCCGTGCAAGAGCCTGAGCCTAAACCAGTGCCCGTGCCAAAGCCTGAGTCTGAACCAGTGCCCGTGCCAAAGCCTGAGCCTAAACCAGTGCCCCTGCCAAAGCTTGAGTCTGAACCAGTGCCCCTGCCAAAGCTTGAGTCTGAACCAGTGCCCCTGCCAAAGCCTGAGCCTGAACCAGTGCCCGTGCCAAAGCCTGAGCCTGAACCAGTGCCCGTGCCAAAGCCTGAGTCTGAACCAGTGCCCGTGCCAAAGCTTGAGTCTGAACCAGTGCCCCTGCCAAAGCCTGAGCCTAAACCAGTGCCCGTGCCAAAGCCTGAGTCTGAACCAGTGCCCGTGCCAAAGCCTGAGCCTAAACCAGTGCCCGTGCCAAAGCCTGAGTCTGAACCAGTGCCCGTGCCAAAGCCTGAGCCTGAACCAGTACCAGTGCCAGAGCCTGAGCCTGAACCAGTGCCAGTGCCAGAGCCTGAGCCTGAACCAGTGCCCGTACAAGAGCCTAAGCCTGAACCAGTGCCCGTGCCACAGCCTGAGCCTGAAGCAGTGCCCGTGCCATAGCCTGAGCCTGAACCAGTGCCCGTGCCAGAGCCTGAGCCTGAACCAGTGCCCGTGCCAGAGCCTGAGCCTGAACCAGTGCCCGTGCCTGAGCCTGGGCCTGAACCAGTGCCCGTGCCAGAGCCTGAGCCTGAACCAGTGCCCGTGCCAGAGCCTGAGCCTGAACCAGTGCCCGTGCGAGAGCCTGGGCCTGAACCAGTGCCCGTGCCAGAGCCTGAGCCTGAACCAGTGCCCGTGCCAGAGCTTGAGCCTGAACCAGTGTCCGTGCCAGAGCCTGAGCCTGAACCAGTGCCCGTGCCAGAGCCTGAGCCTGAACCAGTGCCCGTGCCAGAGCCTGAGCCTGAACCAATGCCCGCGCCAGAGCCTGAGCCTGAACCAGTGCCCGTGCCTTAGCCTGAGCCTGAACCAATGCCTGAACCAGTGCCTGTGCAAGAACCTGAGCCTGAATCAGTGCCTGTGCAAGAACCTGAGCCTGAACCAGTGCCTGTGCCAGAGCCTGAGCCTGAACCAGTGCCCGTGCCAGAGCCTGAGCCTGAACCAGTGCCCGTGCCTTAGCCTGAGCCTGAACCAGTGCCCGTGCCAATGCCTGAACCAGTGCCCGTGCCAGAGCCTGAGCCTGAACCAGTGCCCATGCCAGAGCCTGAGCCTGAACCAGTGCCCGTGCCAGAGCCTGAGCATGAACCAGTTCCCGTGCCAGAGCCTGAGCCTGAATCAGTGCCTGTGCCAGAGCCTGAGCCTGAACCAGTGCCCGTGTCTGAGCCTAAGCCTGAACCAGTGCCCGTGTCTGAGCCTGAGCCTGAACCAGTGCCCATGCCAGAACCTGAGCCTGAACCAGTGCCCATGCCAGAGCCTGAGCCTGAACCAGTGCCCGTGCCAGAGCCTGAGCCTGAACCAGTGCCCGTGCCAGAGTCTGAGCCTGAGCCTGAACCAGTGCCCATGCCAGAACCTGAGCCTGAACCAGTGCCTATGCCAGAGCCTGAGCCTGAACCAGTGCCCGTGCCAGAGCCTGAGCCTGAACCAGTGCCCGTGCCAGAGTCTGAGCCTGAACCAGTTCCCGTGCCTGAACCTGAGCCTGAACCAGTGCCCGTGCCAGAGCCCTAGCCTGAACCAGTGCCCGTGCCAGAGCCTGAGCCTGAAACAGTGCCCGTGCCAGAACCTGAGCCTGAATCAGTGCCATTGCCAGACACTGAGCCTGAACCAGTGCCCGTGCCTGAGCCTGAGCCTGAACCAGTGCCCGTGCCTGAGCCTTAGCCTGAACCAGTGCCCGTGCCAGAACCTGAGCCTGAATCAGTGCCCTTGCCAGACACTGAGCCTGAACCAGTGCCCGTGCCAATGCCTGAATAAGTGCTCGTGTCAAAGCCTGAGCCTGAACCAGTGCCCGTGCCCGTGCCAGAGCCTGAGCCTGAACCAGTGCCCGTGCCAGAGTCTGAGCCTGAACCAGTGCCCGTGCCAGAGCCTGAGCCTGAACCAGTGCCCGTGCCAGAGCCTGAGCCTGAACCAGTGCCCGTGCCAGAGCCTGAGCCTGAACCAGTGCCCGTGCCAGAGCCTGAGCCTGAACCAGTAACCGTGCCAGAGCCTGAGCCTGAACCAGTGCCCGTGCCAATGCCTGAACCAGTGCCCGTGCCAGAGCCTGAGCCTGAAGCAGTGCCCGTGCCCGTGCCAGAGCTTGAGCCTGAACCAGTGCCCTTGCCAGAGCCTGAGCCTGAACCAGTAACCGTGCCAGAGCATGAGCCTGGACCAGTCCTTGTGCCTGAGCCTGAGCCTGAACCAGTGCCCGTGTCAGAGCCTGAACCTGAACCATTGCCCGTGGCAGAGCCTAAGCCTGAACAAGCACCCGTGCCAGAGCCTGAGCCTGAACAAGCGCCCGTGCCAGAGCCTGAACAAGTGCCCGTGCCTGAGCCTGAGCCTGAGCCAGTGCCCGTGCCAGAGCCTGAGCCTGAACCAGTGCCCGTCCCTAGGGCTGAGCCTGAACAAGTGCCCGTGCCAAAGCCTTAGCCTGAAGACTCTGCCCGTACCTGAGTCTGACCCTGAACCAATGCCCGTGCCAGAGCCTGAGCCTGAACCAGTGCCCATGCCAGAGCCTGAGCCTGAACCAGTGCCCGTGCCTGAGTCTGAGCCTGAACCAGTGCACCTGCCAAACCCTGAGCCTGAACCAGTGCCCGTGCCAGAGCCTGAGCCTGAACCAGTGCCCGTGCCAGAGCCTGAGCATGAACCAGTGCCCATGCCAGAGCCTGAGCCTGAACCAGTGCCCGTGTCTGAGCCTGAGCCTGAATCAGTGCCTGTGCCAGAGCCTGAGCCTGAACCAGTGCCCGTGTCTGAGCCTGAGCCTGAACCAGTGCCCGTGTCTGAGCCTGAGCCTGAACCAGTGCCCGTGTCTGAGCCTGAGGCTGAATCAGTGCTTGTGCCAGAGCCTGAGCCTGAACCAGTGCCCGTGTCTGAGCCTGAGCCTGAACCAGTGCCCGTGCCAGAGCCTGAGCCTGAACCAGTGCCCGTGCCAGAGCCTGAGCCTGAACCAGTGCCCGTGCCAGAGCCTGAGCCTGAACCAGTGCCCGTGCCAGAGCCTGAGCCTGAAGCAGTGCCCGTGCCAGAACCTGAGCCTGAACCAGTGCCCGTGCCAGAGCCTGAGCCTGAACCAGTGCCCGTGCCAGAGCCTGAGCCTGAACCAGTGCCCGTGCCAGAGCCTGAGTCTGAAAGAGTGCCCGTGCCAGAGCCTGAGCATGAACCAGTGCCCTAGCCAGAGCCTGAGTCTGAAAGAGTGCCCGTGCCAGAGCCTGAGCCTGAACCAGTGTCGTGCCTGAGCCTGAGCCTGAACCAGTGGCAGTGCCAGAGTCTGAGCCTGAACCAGTGCCCGTGCCAGAGCCTGAGCCTGAACCAGTGCCCGTGCCTGAGCCTGAGCCTGAACCAGTGCCCGTGCCTAAGCCTGAGTCTGAACCAGTGCCCGTGCCAAAGCCTGAGCCTGAACCAGTGCACGTGCCAAAGCCTGAGTCTGAACCAGTGCCCGTGCCAAAGCCTGAGCCTGAACCAGTGCCCGTGGCAGAGCCTGAGCCTGAACCAGTGCCCGTGCAAGAGCCTGAGCCTGAACCAGTGCTCGTGCAAGAGCCTAAGCCTGAACCAGTGCCCGTGCCAGAGCCTGAGCCTGAAGCAGTGCCCATGCCAGTCTCTCTCTCTCTCTCTCTCTCTCTCTCTCTCTCTCTCTCTCTCTCTCTCTCTCTCTCTCTCTCTCTCTCTCTCTCTCTCTCTCTCTCTCTCTCTCTCTCTCTCTCTCTCTCTCTCTCTCTCTCTCTCTCTCTCTCTCTCTCTCTCTCTCTCTCTCTCTCTCTCTCTCTCTCTCTCTCTCTCTCTCTCTCTCTCTCTCTCTCTCTCACTGTGGACTTTTTTCTCTCATTTATTTCTGCCCTCAATTAGGATGTTTCTTCTGTTGTACACACACTCTCTCTCTCTCTCTCTCTCTCTCTCTCTCTCTCTCTCTCTCTCTCTCTCTCTCTCTCTCTCTCTCTCTCTCTCTCTCTCTCTCTCTCTCTCTCTCTCTCTCTCTCTCTCTCTCTCTCTCTCTCTCACACACACACACACACACACACACACACACACACACACACACTGTGGAATTTTTCCTCTCATTTATTTCTGCCCTCAATTAGGATTGTTTTTCTGTTGTACTCTCTCTCTCTCTCTCTCTCTCTCTCTCTCTCTCTCTCTCTCTCTCTCTCTCTCTCTCTCTCTCTCTCTCTCTCTCTCTCTCTCTCTCTCTCTCTCTCTCTCTCTCTCTCTCTCTCTCTCTCTCTCTCTCTCTCTCTCTCTCTCACAGAGATAGAACGGCCGGAAAGGAAACTGGAGATAAAGGAACAGAGAGAGGGATAGAATCCGAAAGAGGGCAGTTTAGAAAGCAAAGACTGGTGCCAGACTCTATCGAAGGCTTTCGATATGTCTAGCGCAACAGAGAAAGTTTCACCGAAACTGCTAAGAGAGGATGACCAAGAGTCCGTGAAGAGCAAGAAGAACGCCAGAAGAACGCCCTTGCGGAATCCATACTGGCGATGAGAAAGAAGATTAGAGGTGGAAAGGTGCTTTTGAATCTTCCGGTTGAGTTGATTCAAAAGCTTTTAGACTGAAATGAAAGTAAAGCTATTGGGCGGTCGTTTGAGGGATTGGAGCGGTCACCCTTCTTAGGCACAGGCTGTACAAAGGCATACTTCCAGCAGGAAGGAAAGATAGATGATGATAGGCAGAGACGAAAGAGTTTGACCAGGCAGGGTGTCAGCACAGAAGCACAGTTTGTAAGGACAATAGGAGGCACTCCATCAGGTCCATAAGCCTTCTGAGAGTTGAGGCCAGAGAGGGCATAGAAAACATCATTAGGAAGAATCTTAATAACAGGCATAAAGGAGTCAGATTGGAATGAGTAGGAGGAATATGCCCAGAATCGTCCAAGGTGGAGTTCTTACAGAAAGTTTGAGCGAAGAGTTCAGCCTTAGAGACAGATGAGACGGTAGTGCTGCCGTCAGGGTTAAAGATAGGAGGGAAAGAGGAAGAAGTGAGATTGGAGGATATATTTTTGGTTAGATGCTAGAAGTCACGGGAAGAATTAGAAGAAGCAAGGTGTTGACATTTTCTATTTATAAAAGAAGTTTTGGTAAGTCGGAGAATAGATTTGGCACGATTCCGGGCTGAAATGTATAGATTAAAGTTAATGGGAGTTCGAAGGCTCTGGAACCTTTTGTGAGCTGCCTCTCTATCTTTAATAGCACGATAACAAGCATGATTAAACCAAGGCTTTTTAGCATGAGGAGTAGAGAAAGTACGTGGAATGTATGCCACCATTCCAGAGACAATCACCTCTGTGATGCCTGAGCCAGAGCCTGAATCAGTGCCCGTGGCAGAGCCTGAGCCTGAACCAGTGCCCGTGCCAGAGCCTGAGCCTGAACAAGTGTCCGTGCCAGAGCCTGAGCCTGAACCAGTGCCCGTGCCAAAGCCTGAGCCTGAACCAGTGCCTGTGCAAGAACCTGAGCCTGAATCAGTGCCTGTGCAAGAACCTGAGCCTGAACCAGTGCCTGTGCCAGAGCCTGAGCCTGAACCAGTGCCCGTGCCAGAGCCTGAGCCTGAACCAGTGCCCGTGCCTTAGCCTGAGCCTGAACCAGTGCCCGTGCCAATGCCTGAACCAGTGCCCGTGCCAGAGCCTGAGCCTGAACCAGTGCCCATGCCAGAGCCTGAGCCTGAACCAGTGCCCGTGCCAGAGCCTGAGCATGAACCAGTTCCCGTGCCAGAGCCTGAGCCTGAATCAGTGCCTGTGCCAGAGCCTGAGCCTGAACCAGTGCCCGTGTCTGAGCCTAAGCCTGAACCAGTGCCCGTGTCTGAGCCTGAGCCTGAACCAGTGCCCATGCCAGAACCTGAGCCTGAACCAGTGCCCTTTCTGAGCCTGAGCCTGAATCAGTGCCTGTGCCAGAGCCTGAGCCTGAACCAGTGCCCGTGCCAGAGTCTGAGCCTGAGCCTGAACCAGTGCCCATGCCAGAACCTGAGCCTGAACCAGTGCCTATGCCAGAGCCTGAGCCTGAACCAGTGCCCGTGCCAGAGCCTGAGCCTGAACCAGTGCCCGTGCCAGAGTCTGAGCCTGAACCAGTTCCCGTGCCTGAACCTGAGCCTGAACCAGTGCCCGTGCCAGAGCCCTAGCCTGAACCAGTGCCCGTGCCAGAGCCTGAGCCTGAAACAGTGCCCGTGCCAGAACCTGAGCCTGAATCAGTGCCATTGCCAGACACTGAGCCTGAACCAGTGCCCGTGCCTGAGCCTGAGCCTGAACCAGTGCCCGTGCCTGAGCCTTAGCCTGAACCAGTGCCCGTGCCAGAACCTGAGCCTGAATCAGTGCCCTTGCCAGACACTGAGCCTGAACCAGTGCCCGTGCCAATGCCTGAATAAGTGCTCGTGTCAAAGCCTGAGCCTGAACCAGTGCCCGTGCCCGTGCCAGAGCCTGAGCCTGAACCAGTGCCCGTGCCAGAGTCTGAGCCTGAACCAGTGCCCGTGCCAGAGCCTGAGCCTGAACCAGTGCCCGTGCCAGAGCCTGAGCCTGAACCAGTGCCCGTGCCAGAGCCTGAGCCTGAACCAGTGCCCGTGCCAGAGCCTGAGCCTGAACCAGTAACCGTGCCAGAGCCTGAGCCTGAACCAGTGCCCGTGCCAATGCCTGAACCAGTGCCCGTGCCAGAGCCTGAGCCTGAAGCAGTGCCCGTGCCCGTGCCAGAGCTTGAGCCTGAACCAGTGCCCTTGCCAGAGCCTGAGCCTGAACCAGTAACCGTGCCAGAGCATGAGCCTGGACCAGTCCTTGTGCCTGAGCCTGAGCCTGAACCAGTGCCCGTGTCAGAGCCTGAACCTGAACCATTGCCCGTGGCAGAGCCTAAGCCTGAACAAGCACCCGTGCCAGAGCCTGAGCCTGAACAAGCGCCCGTGCCAGAGCCTGAACAAGTGCCCGTGCCTGAGCCTGAGCCTGAGCCAGTGCCCGTGCCAGAGCCTGAGCCTGAACCAGTGCCCGTCCCTAGGGCTGAGCCTGAACAAGTGCCCGTGCCAAAGCCTTAGCCTGAAGACTCTGCCCGTACCTGAGTCTGACCCTGAACCAATGCCCGTGCCAGAGCCTGAGCCTGAACCAGTGCCCATGCCAGAGCCTGAGCCTGAACCAGTGCCCGTGCCTGAGTCTGAGCCTGAACCAGTGCACCTGCCAAACCCTGAGCCTGAACCAGTGCCCGTGCCAGAGCCTGAGCCTGAACCAGTGCCCGTGCCAGAGCCTGAGCATGAACCAGTGCCCATGCCAGAGCCTGAGCCTGAACCAGTGCCCGTGTCTGAGCCTGAGCCTGAATCAGTGCCTGTGCCAGAGCCTGAGCCTGAACCAGTGCCCGTGTCTGAGCCTGAGCCTGAACCAGTGCCCGTGTCTGAGCCTGAGCCTGAACCAGTGCCCATGCCAGAACCTGAGCCTGAACCAGTGCCCGTGTCTGAGCCTGAGGCTGAATCAGTGCTTGTGCCAGAGCCTGAGCCTGAACCAGTGCCCGTGTCTGAGCCTGAGCCTGAACCAGTGCCCGTGCCAGAGCCTGAGCCTGAACCAGTGCCCGTGCCAGAGCCTGAGCCTGAACCAGTGCCCGTGCCAGAGCCTGAGCCTGAACCAGTGCCCGTGCCAGAGCCTGAGCCTGAAGCAGTGCCCGTGCCAGAACCTGAGCCTGAACCAGTGCCCGTGCCAGAGCCTGAGCCTGAACCAGTGCCCGTGCCAGAGCCTGAGCCTGAACCAGTGCCCGTGCCAGAGCCTGAGTCTGAACGAGTGCCCGTGCCAGAGCCTGAGCATGAACCAGTGCCCTAGCCAGAGCCTGAGTCTGAAAGAGTGCCCGTGCCAGAGCCTGAGCCTGAACCAGTGTCGTGCCTGAGCCTGAGCCTGAACCAGTGGCAGTGCCAGAGTCTGAGCCTGAACCAGTGCCCGTGCCAGAGCCTGAGCCTGAACCAGTGCCCGTGCCTGAGCCTGAGCCTGAACCAGTGCCCGTGCCAAAGCCTGAGTCTGAACCAGTGCCCGTGCCAAAGCCTGAGCCTGAACCAGTGCACGTGCCAAAGCCTGAGTCTGAACCAGTGCCCGTGCCAAAGCCTGAGCCTGAACCAGTGCCCGTGGCAGAGCCTGAGCCTGAACCAGTGCCCGTGCAAGAGCCTGAGCCTGAACCAGTGCTCGTGCAAGAGCCTAAGCCTGAACCAGTGCCCGTGCCAGAGCCTGAGCCTGAAGCAGTGCCCGTGCCAGTCTCTCTCTCTCTCTCTCTCTCTCTCTCTCTCTCTCTCTCTCTCTCTCTCTCTCTCTCTCTCTCTCTCTCTCTCTCTCTCTCTCTCTCTCTCTCTCTCTCTCTCTCTCTCTCTCTCTCTCTCTCTCTCTCTCTCTCTCTCTCTCTCTCTCTCTCTCTCTCTCTCTCTCTCTCTCTCTCTCTCTCTCTCTCTCTCTCTCTCTCTCTCTCTCTCTCTCTCACTGTGGACTTTTTCCTCTCATTTATTTCTGCCCTTAACTAGGATGTTTTTTTTCTGTTGTACACACACTCTCTCTCTCTCTCTCTCTCTCTCTCTCTCTCTCTCTCTCTCTCTCTCTCTCTCTCTCTCTCTCTCTCTCTCTCTCTCTCTCTCTCTCTCTCTCTCTCTCTCTCTCTCTCTCTCTCTCTCTCTCTCTCTCTCTCTCTCTCTCACACACACACACACACACACACACACACACACACTGTGGAATTTTTCCTCTCATTTATTTCTGCCCTAAACTAGGATGTTTTTTTCTGTTGTACTCTCTCTCTCTCTCTCTCTCTCTCTCTCTCTCTCTCTCTCTCTCTCTCTCTCTCTCTCTCTCTCTCTCTCTCTCTCTCTCTCTCTCTCTCTCTCTCTCTCTCTCTCTCTCTCTCTCTCTCTCTCTCTCTCTCTCTCTCTCTGAATGAATTGATTTTTTTTTTTTTAAATAGCATGTATAGTTATTATGGATGTAGTCGATCATAGTCTAATAACAATAACAATATTTATAAGCTACCTAAAAAAAAAAAGAATCGGACATGAAGAGTTATCAATAAATCCGATAAATAAATCCGAGATATCTGGTACCGGTACCGAGGAATCTGGTACCGATACCTGCCCACCCCAACAGCGCAAGATGGGACGCATATTCGCCAAGTCTGGAACACCTCGTCTCCACGGGAAATTAGGACCAATCACAGCGCGCGCTCAGCCAGGCCTGGTATTGCCAGCTCTTGACTGTCCTATCGCTCCTGTACACCCTCTGGACCCACCGAAAAAGCGATGCTTCTGGCATTTTGCTTCAGCTCGGTGGGACGACCTGGGGATGTACTTTTCCGATTTCCCGTGGAATGATTATTGCTTCCAGGATAGAGATCCCTCGGTGTGTGCTCAGCGTATCACAGAGGTGATTGTCTCTGGAATGGAGGCATACATTCCACGTTCTTTCTCTACTCCTCACGCTAAAAAACCTTGGTTTAATCACGCTTGTTCTCGTGGTGTCAATGATAGAGAGGCAGCTCACAAAAAGTACCTGAGCCTTCAAACTAATGCTAATTATGAACTTTACATTTCTGCCCGGAATCGTGCCAAATCTATTCTCCGACTAACCAAAAACTCTTTCATTAATAGAAAATGCCAAAACCTTGCTTTCTCTAACTCTTCCCGTGACTTTTGGCATCTAGCCAAAAACATCTCCTCCAACTGCACTTCTTCATCTTTCACTCCACTCCTCAGTCCTGACGGCAACACTGCCGTCTCATCTATCTCTAAGGCTGAACTCTTCTCTGAAACTATTTAAAAAAACTCCATTCTGGACGACTCTGGGGCATATTCCTCCTACTCATCCCCCCTCTGACTCTTTTATGCCTGTTATAAAGATTCTTCAAAATTATGTTTTCTATGCCCTCTCTGGCCTCAATCCTCAGAAGGATTATGGACCTGATGGAGTGCCTCCTATTGTCCTTAGAAACTGTGCCTCCGTGCTGTCACCCTGCCTGGTCAAACTCTTTCGCCTCTGCCTGTCAACACCTACCTCTCCTTCCTGCTGGAAGTATCCCGGTACCTAAGAAGGGTGACCGCTAAAGCTTTTGAATGAATCCTTAACCGGAAAATTCAAAAGCACCTTTCCACTTCTGACCTTCTATCTGATCGCCAGTATGGGCTCCGCAAGGGGCGTTCTACTGGTGATCTCCTTGCCTTCCCAACTGACTCTTGGCCATCCTGTCTTAGCCGTTTCGGTGAAACCTTTGCTATTGCGCTGGACATATCTAAGGCTTTTGATAGGGTCTGGCACAAATCTTTACTTTCCAAACAACCCTTCCACGGTTTCTCTCCTTTTCTCTGTACCTTTATCTCCAGTTTCCTTTTTTATCGTTCTATTTCTGCTGTGGTAGACGGTCACTGTTCTTCCCCTAAACCTATTAAAAGTGGTGTCCCACATGGTTCTGTTCTATCTCCCACTCTCTTTCTGTTGTTCATTGATGATCTTCTTTCCAAAACGAACTGTCCTATGATTCCATTTTGCATTACTCAACTTCTTTTAATAGAAGACCCACCCTACAGGAACTTAACGATTCAAGGCTGGAGGCAACAGAACGCTTAGCCGCAGACCTTACAATTATTTCCGATTGGGGCAAGAGGAACCTGGTGTCCTTCAACGCCTCAAAAACACAGTTTATCCACCTATCCACTCGACACAATCCTCCAAACAACTATCCCCTATTCCTGGACAACACTCAGCTATCACCTTCCTCAACACTAAACATCCTCGGTCTATCCTTAACTCAAAATCTCAACTGGAAACTTCATATCTCATCTCTTACTAAATCAGCTTCCTCGAGGCTGGGCGTTTTGTATCGTCTCCGCCAGTTCTTTTCCCCCGCACAGTTGCTGTCCATTTACAGGAGTCTTTGTCCGCCCTCGTATGGAGTAAGCATCACATGTGTGTGTGTGTGTGGGGGGGGGTCCAATCACACAGCTCTCCTTGACAGAGTGGAATCAAAGGCTCCTCGTCTCATCAGCTCTCCTCCTCCTACTGATAGTCTTCTACCTCTCAAATTCCACCGCCATGTTGCCTCTCTTTCTATCTTCTAATGATATTTTTATGCTGACTGTTCTTTTGAACTTGCTAACTGCATGCCTCCCCCCCTCCCGCGGCCCCGCTGCACTCGACTTTCTACTCATGCTCATCCCTATACTGTCCAAACCCCTTATGCAAGAGTTAACCAGCATCTTCACTCTTTCATCCCTCACGCTGGTATACTCTGGAACAATCTTCCTTCATCTGTATTTCCTCCTGCCTACGAGTTGAACTCTTTCAAGAGGAGGGTATCAGGACACCTCTCCTTCCGAAATTGACCTCTGATTTTGGACACTCCTTTAACCTCTGTTAGGGAGCAGTGAGTAGCGGTCCTTTTTTTTATTTTTTTTATTTACGCCCTTGAGCTGTCTCTTTAGCTGCAAAAAAAAATTACTTACCCTTTATTTACACAGTTTTATCATATATATGTTATTTTTTTCGTGAGAACACACACATTTTCAACAGTTGAGATTTTTCTACTGATGTTACTGATGTCTGACACATTATAACATACAGCTGGAACACATAACTGATAACAGTGACGAGCTAAGCTATCTGGGAACACTGACGGAACATCGTCCCTTGCTCCTCGGGCTGTGTTACTTTATTTTCAACAGTTGAGATTTTTTTTTTTTTACAACAAAGGAGGCAGCTTAAGGGCACACAAAAAAAACATTAATAAAAAAAAAGCCCGCTAATCGCTGTTCCTAAAAAAAGAATCAGAAGAGGTGGCCAAAAGCAAGGTCAGACTCGGAAGGAGAGGTGTCCTGATACCCTCCTCTTGAAAGAGTTCAAGTCGTAGGCAGTAGGAAATACATATGAAGGAAGATTGTTCCAGAGTTTACCAGCGTGAGGGATGAAAGAGTGAAGATGCTGGTTAACTCTTGCATAAGGGGTTTGGACAGTATAGGGATGAGCATGAGTCGTGTGCAGCGGGGCCGTGGGAGGGGAGGAGGCATGCAGTTAGCAAGTTCAGAAGAGCAGTCAGCGTGGAAATATCGATAGAAGATAGAAAGAGAGGCAACATCGCGGCGGAATTTAAGAGCTAGAAGACTATCAGTAGGAGGAGGAGAGCTGATGAGACGAAGAGTCTTAGCCTCCACTCTGTCCAGAAGAGCTGTGTGGGTAGCCCCCACGTGAGATGCATACTCCATACGAGGGCGGACAAGGTCCTGTATATGGATAGCAACTGCGCGGGGGAGAATACCTGGCGGAGACGATACAGAACGCCCAACCTCGAGGAAGCTGATTAAGCGAGAGAGGAGATATGAAGTTTCCAGTTGAGGTTTTGAGTTAAGGATAGACCGAGGATGTTTAGTGCTGAAGAAGGTGACAGCTGAGTGTTGTCGAAGAATAGGGGATAGGTGTTTGGAAGATTGTGTAGAGTTGATAGGTGGATAAATTGAGTTTTTGAGGCATTGAAGGACACAAGGCTCCTTCTGCCCCAATCGGAAATGATAGCAAGGTCTGAGGTTAAGCGTTCTGCAGCCTCCAATCTGGAGTCGTGTACTTCCTGTTGTGATGGTCTTCTATTGGAAGAAGTTGAATAATGCAGAGTGGAGTCGTCGGCGTACGATTGGACAGGACAGTTTGTTATGGAAGAAGATCATTGATGAATAACAGGAAGAGGGTGGGTGATAGGACAGAGCCCTGTGGAACACCACTGTTGATAGCTTTAGGGGAAGAACAGTGACCGTCTACCACCGCAGAGATAGAACGGCCGGAAAGGAAACTGGAGATAAAGGAACAGAGAGAGGGATAGAATCCGAAAGAGGGCAGTTTAGAAAGCAAAGACTGGTGCCAGACTCTATCGAAGGCTTTCGATATGTCTAGCGCAACAGAAAGTTTCACCGAAACTGCTAGAGAGGATGACCAAGAGTCCGTTAAGAGCAAGAAGATCGCCAGTAGAACGCCCTTGCGGAATCCATACTGGCGATGAGAAGAAGATTAGAGGTGGAAAGGTGCTTTTGAATCTTCCGGTTGAGATTGATTCAAAAGCTTTAGATAACATGAAAGTAAAGCTATTGGGCGGTCGTTTGAGGAATTGGAGCGGTCACCCTTCTTAGGCACAGGCTGTACAAAGGCATACTTCCAGCAGGAAGGAAAGATAGATGATGATAGGCAGAGACGAAAGAGTTTGACCAGGCAGGGTGTCAGCACAGAAGCACAGTTTGTAAGGACAATAGGAGGCACTCCATCAGGTCCATAATCCTTCTGAGAGTTGAGTCCAGAGGGCATAGAAAACATCATTAGGAAGAATCTTAATAACAGGCATAAAGGAGTCAGATTGGAATGAGTAGGAGGAATATGCCCAGAATCGTCCAAGGTGGAGTTCTTACAGAAAGTTTGAGCGAAGAGTTCAGCCTTAGAGACAGATGAGACGG
>NW_026112124.1:122500-158635 GCF_024679095.1 Eriocheir sinensis
GTTGAACTTTGTAAAAATCATCAAGTGTTTATATTGAATGGAAGGATGTGGGAAGACTGTGGTATTGGCAACCCTACAACTGCATATAATAAAACTATAGATTACTTCTTAGGCTCACCTGAAGTTATGCAGTATGTGGTGGTTTTTAGAGTATTGGATTATGATTCTTTATTGTCTGATGTACACTGTGGATTACACGTAATGATGAAATATATTGTTCCACGTAATGTACCCGCTGTAAGCATGAGTGCCCAGGAGGCAGAACAAAGAAGACCAAGTGAAAGGCCAGGAAAGTGGAATGCTGAGGGAAGGGGTGGATATGTGAGGAATATTAGTGAGTGTAAGGTAAATGAGTTGATGGTTGAGTTGAATAATCTATCCATAGATGATATTAACCATAAATTAAAGCAGTTGGTCCAGCACCCTACACGTATTCCTGACCGTCTTGGAGATCGGCCCAACATTCTAGACCTCTTCCTTACCTCAAACCCTTCTGCTTATTCTGTCAAACTGTTCTCTCCGTTGGGCTCCTCCGATCACAATCTTATTTCTGCATCCTGTCCTATCGCTCCTGTACATCCTCTGGACCCACCGAAGAGGCGATGCTTCTGGCATTTTGCTTCAGCTCGGTGGGACGACCTGAGGATGTACTTTCCCGATTTCCCGTGGAATGATTATTGCTTCCAGGATAGAGACCCTCTGTGTGCTCAGCGCATCACAGAGGTGATTGTCTCTGGAATGGAGGCATACATTCTCGTTCTTTCTCTACTCCTCACGCTAAAAAGCCTTGGTTTAATCACGCTTGTTCTTGTGCTGTCAATGATAGAGGTAGCTCACAAAAGATACCAGAGCCTTCAAACTACTGCTAAGTATGAACTGGACATTTCGGCCCGAAATCGTGCCAAATCTAGTCTCCGACTCACCAAACATTCTTTCATTAATAGAAAATGTCAACACCGGGCGTTCTCTAACTCTTCCCGTGACGTCTGGCATCTAGCCAAAACATCTCCTCCAACTTCACTTCTTCATCTTTCCTCCACTCCTCAGTCCTGACAGCAACACTGCCGTCTCATCTATCTCTAAGGCTGAACTCTTCTCTCAAACTTTTCTAAAACTCTACTCTGGACGATTCTGGGCATATTCCTCCTACTCATCCCCCTCTGACTCCTTTATGCCTGTTATAAAGATTCTTCAAAATGATGTTTTCTATCCCCTCTCTGGCCTCAATCCTCAGAAGGCTTATGGACCTGATGGAGTGCCGCCTATGGTCCTTAAAACTGTGCCTCCGTGCTGTCACCCTGCCTGGTCAAACTCTTTCGCCTCTGCCTGTCAACATCTACCTTTCCTTCTTGCTGGAAGTATGCCTTCACACAGCCTGTACCTAAGAAGGGTGACCGCTCCAATCCTCAAACTACCGTCCTATTGCTTTACTTTCTTGTCTATCTAAAGCTTTTGAATCAATCCTTAACCGTAAGATTCAAAAGCACCTTTCCACTTCTGACCTTCTATCTGATCGCCAGTATGGGTTCCGCAAGGGGCGTTCTACTGGTGATCTCTAACCTCTTAACTGACTCTTGGTCATCCTCTCTTAGCCGTTTCGGTGAAACTTTTGCTATTGCGCTGGACATATCAAAAGCTTTTGATAGGGTCTGGCACAAATCTTTGCTTTCTAAACTACCCTCCTACGGTTTCTATCCTTCTCTCTGTACCTTTATCTCCAGTTTCCTTTCTGACCGTTCTATTTCTGCCGTGGTAGACGGTCACTGTTCTTCCCTAAATCTATTAACAGTGGTGTCCCACAGGGTTCTGTCCTATCTCCCACTCTTTTCTGTTGTTCATTGATGATCTTCTTTCCAAAACGAACTGTCCTATCCATTCCTACGCCGATGATTCCACTCTGCATTATTCAACTTCTTTTAATAGAAGACCCACCCTTCAGGAACTTAATGACTCAAGGCTGGAGGCTGCAGAACAGCCTCAGACCTTACTATTATTTCCGATTGGGGCAAGAAGAACCTGGTGTCCTTCAACGCCTCAAAACACAGTTTCTCCACCTATCCACTCGACACAATCTTCCAAACAACTATCCCCTATTCTTTGACAACACCCAGCTATCACCTTCCTCAACACTAAACATCCTCGGTCTATCCTTAACTCAAAATCTCAACTGGAAACTTCATATCTCATCTCTTACTAAATCAGCTTCCTCGAGGCTGGGCGTTCTGTACCGTCTCCGCCAGTTCTTCTCCCTGCACAGTTGCTGTCCATATACAGGGCCTTGTCCGCCCTCGTATGGAGTATGCATCTCATGTGGGGGCTCCTCACACAGCTCTTCTGGACAGAGTGGAGGCAAAGGCTCTTCGTCTCATCAGCTCTTCTCCTCATACTGATAGTCTTCTACCTCTTAAATTCCGCCGCAATGTTGCCTCTCTTTCTATCTTCTATCGATATTTCCACGCTGACTGCTCTTCTGAGCTTGCTAACTGCATGCCTCCCCCCCTCCCGCGGCCCCGCTGCACTCGACTTTCTACTCATGCTCATCCCTATACTGTCCAAACCCCTTATGCAAGAGTTAACCAGCATCTTCACTCTTTCATCCCACACGCTGGTAAACTCTGGAACAATCTTCCTTCATCTGTATTTCCTCCTGCCTACGACTTGAACTCTTTCAAGAGGAGGGTATCAGGACACCTCTCCTCCCGAAACTGACTTATCTTTCGGCCACCTCTTTGGATTCTTTTTAGGAGCAGCGAGTAGCGGGCTTTTTTTTTTATTAATGTTTACTTTTTTGTGCCCTTGAGCTGTCTCCTTTGCTGTAAAAAAAAAAAAAAAAAAAAATATTGACTGACCCTGCACTTGCAACTCTTCCACAACATAAGAAAAAAACATTTATCAGAAAGTGGAGCAATGCTGCTGTAAAGGGTTATGACCATGGAGGTATTATGGCAGGAGCCGCCATGACGTCACGAACACGAAGCCAACGCGCTATTGGTCCTCTGTCTCCCACCCCCTTTAGACTCAAAACATATGTCAGCTGATCCAGTGGACGCATTGAAAGTGCCTTCTCTGAGTGTAGGTAGGAACAACCCCTCACGTAACTATTACTTAATGACACTTTCATAAGCAGGTCTGGGTGCGAGAGGGATTTAGGGGTCTTAGAGAGCTCTGATCTCCGTCCAAGAGCACAGTGTATTCAAGCTAGAAATCGAACAAATAGGGTACGGATTTATTTCTGGGAGCGTAAGCAACAGAAGCCCCGAAGTCTTCTTCAAAGTATATTTAGTATTAGTTAGACCTTATCTTGACTATGCGGTTCAGTTCTGGTCACCTTACTATAGAATGGATATCAAAATGTTAGAATTGGTGCAGAGGAGGATGACTAAGATGATTCAGGGGTTGAGAAACTTGCCATACGAGGAAAGACTCAAACAGTTAAACTTGCATTCTCTAGAAAGGCGAAGGGAGCGTGGAGACATGATCGAGGTTTATAAATGGATGAAGGGCTTTAATAAGGGGGATATTCATAAGGTTTTGTTGGTAAGAGAACCGGGTAGGACACGAAGTAATGGGTTTAAACTAGATACATTCAGATTCAACAGGGACAGAGGCAAAAATTGGTTTACTAATAGAGTGGTGGATGAGTGGAATAGGCTTAGCAGTCATGTGGTGAGTGCCAATACAATTGTCACATTCAAAAATAGATTAGATAAATTCATGGACAGCGATATTAGGTGGGGTTAGATACACAGGAGCTTAGGTTCAAAAAAGCTGCCTTGTACAGGCCTACCGGCCTCTTGCAGACTCCTACGTTCTTATGGCTGTACGAAAAGGGAGCGTAGTGGTTCTACATCATTTCACAGGTGAGTTGAGAACTTTATAACCAGATAGGGCTATATATGATAGAAATCTGCAGTTCTGTTGTACACTGACATTGAGGTTACCAGGCGGCTGCCAGGGTACCTGTCCTCGACCCGGGCTGAGCTGTATGCCATACTTGAGGCTCTCCACACTGTAGCAGGTTTCCGCAAAGATGTATACTTGTTTGTCGATAGCCAGGCTGCATTACATAAACTTGTGTCATCCTCCCCTACAGACTGTAATCTTGTAACTAAGTGCCTGACTGCCCTCCGTGCCCTTGAGGCCGCAGGTGTCACGGTCCACTTCACCTGGGTGCCCTCCCATGTGGGCAGCCAGCACAATGAAAAGACAGACTGCCTTGGTCGACGTGCCCTTCAGGATGACACAGTGGACCCTGGCACTGACTATACGCTTAGTTATGTTAAGAATATAATTAGGGATTATTTCCATAATAGCATTGCTACCCAACTCAGACACTGCTGTGACAATGGCAGCACCAGCAGCCTCCATTATGCAAGTGTCTCCCACCATTGTGTTTACCCCTTTGGGCGACAGAGCACCTCGCGATGTGGTAGTAATGCGCCTTAGGCTAGGCTATAGCTACTACTGGGTGGTTAGTAACTCCCTTGTGTCTTCTGCACGCAGGCCGAGGGGCCACACACTGCAACACTATGTCATGGAATGCCGCGGCCCTTGCATTGCTTTTTTTTTTTTAACCAAGAGACTGCCTTGACCTTAAGGCTGGGTTCACACGAGCCACTTTTAGTGGTCAGTGGCCGCTACAAAAAGTGGCCACCACAAAAAATGGTCACCACGAAAAATGGTGGGTAGGTGCACCATTCACACGAGCCACTCGGTGGCAGCCACTAATGAGGTCAGCACGTGGCGTTATGGATCTCGTAGACGCAGCAGCTGTCTGTGCTCTCTTGGTAAAAAGCGCTGAAGAAAGTACTGCCATGGGTTTACCCCATATATACTTAGCAATAGACTACTGCGTGTAGCATTCCACACATCATTTACAGAGCTAAAAGAGCACGATATTTTTTTTACGACTTCAGGAGGTCACAGGATAGGTTTAATCATCTTATGACAATAACTGGTCCACGTAGGACATCAACACGAGGAATTGTGACCCAGTAGAAGAGAAACTTGCGGTAATTTTAATATAAGACTGAACATGAAGAATATTAAGTCACATTAAATGTAGTTTATTGACAATTCAGCAGTCTTTGCGGTTACCTAACTGTGAGGGCAACTACCAACTTAGCGGGCGAACGACCGGGGCACTCCTGCCGCCCGCCCGCATCTTGCCGTTCGAAGCGGTTCAACTACCGAGGCGCAGCGAACCACCTGTTTCACTCCCGCTGCTCGTTCGCCTGACGCCGTTCGACGCCTCGGTCGACTGAATCACCGAGGCTTCTCAACCCGCTATGGGAGGCAACTTGGTGGCCGCCAGCGCCTTCCGCATCAGACAGCGGCCGAGCCTCGCCCTGAATGCTTGCTTCTACTAAAGCTCCAGCCCTGGTGTCACTCGGGCTAACTCAGATACCGTGGGCTCGTTCTGGGTGCCTTACCTCTCCCCTCTCCACGCCCTGGACCTCCGTTACTGCTGTGAACCTGACACCCCTTTTTTCTCCTGCGCCTCCCTCGTCCACAACGTCTACATCACTTCAAGGACGAAGCTGTGCTGCCTCGTCATTGCCACTCTGGACGAGACGCTCAGAAGAGGAAGAAGTCTAGCAACGGGTCATTGCTGAGTCCGGCGTGCTGAAGCCTTCGTGTTGGAGACTTCAGATTGTGAGGCCTGTTTTGGGGTTTTCTACTGTACTTAAAGTAAACTGGTGTGTAACCATTTATCTTGTTTGTTATCCCTTCCGATTACAGCACCCAACATTGGATCCTTGACATGTGGCGACCTCGCCAGGATTGGGTCAACTGCTAATCAGGAAGGGTTGGCTTGTTTAGTCGCCTTTGCGCGCCACTTGCTGTCTGCGGCCCGGAAGTGAGTGTTTAATCCTTCACCGTTCTTTTGGGCTGTTGTATACCCACGGTGGGATTTGTTGGTGCTGCCATAGCCCTTTTTCAGCCCGTGTGCTGCCCTTATCACCCAATTACTCGTTTGAGTAATGGGTGGGCTTCTACGCCCCTTAGTACCCTTTTTGCAGGGCTTTTTCCTAATTTTTCTTGTTTCTTTTTGTGTCTTGATTCTTCACGTTTGTTTTGGTTCTGTGTTGCATTTTCTTGGTCTGTTTTTTGTTGTTGGGTCTTATTGGTGTCATTACCTGTTGGGTTTATACTTTTGTGCTTTGTTGTCCATATTAACCATGTCCAGCTTTGAGGTGTTTAAAGCTCAGGCTGTAGCCTTGGGGCTGGAGGGTGAGGATCTCGATCGGAGAGGAGAAGCGTCTCCCTGCCGAGAGAGAGGAGAAGCGTCTCCTTGCCGAGAGAGAGGAGAAGCGTCTCCTTGCCGAGAGAGAGGAGAAGCGTCTCCTTGCCGAGAGAGAGGAGAAGCGTCTCCTTGCCGAGAGAGAGGAGAAGCGTCTCCTTGCCGAGAGAGAGGAGAAGCGTCTCCTTGCCGAGAGAGAGGAGAAGCGTCTCCTTGCCGAGAGAGAGGAGAAGCGTCTCCTTGCCGAGAGAGAGGAGAAGCGTCTCCTTGCCGAGAGAGAGGAAAAGCGTCTCCTTGCCGAGAGAGAGGAAAAACGTCTCCTGGCCGAGAGGGAGACAGAAGAGCGGGCTGCTGAGAGAGAGTTTCAACTTGCCAAGATGCAAGTGGAAAAAAAGAATAGAACTCGCCCGTGTCGTCGCCCAGGGGAAAACGGCTTCTCCTTCCTGCGAGAACGTGGGAGGACCGAAATTGCCCACCTACCAAGAGGGAGAGGACATCAACAACTACCTCATCCGTTTAGAAAGGGTGGCTGAACTATTACGGATCGACAAGGATAGCTACGCTGCGAGGTTGGGTTGTCTCCTCACGGGTAAGGCCACTGAACTGTATACTTCTCTGTCAGCTGATATAATCGAAGATTACGTTCTTTTGAAGAAAGCTCTCCTCACGGGCTTTAGTTAAACGGCGGACAATTACCGTCAAGACTTCCGTCACGCCAGGATAAGAGTTGGAGAAAACTACCAGCAGTTCTCCATCCATCTGACTCGGTTGTTCCAGGCGTGGTTGGAAGCCTCTGATGTCCCCTGCACTTACGAAGAGCTCCGGGAGTTTATGCTCCTGGATCAGTTTTAACTAATCTCACCCCAGATTTGAGGATCTTCATCAAGGAGCGCCGGCCGAAACATCTTCCCGACCCTACGCAGTGAGACTTGCCGACGACTGGTCGTCTGCCCGGAACGCCTACCCTAAAGCTTCATCTCCTAATTCCCGAGACCCCTCTAAGGCTGCTTCGCCCACGAAATCTTCAGAATCCTCTCCGGGAGCCTCCGCCAAGACCTCTGCCCAGCACAGTACAGCAACCCTGAGGTGTCACCAATGCGGGGAGGAAGGCCATCTACGTCCGCGCTGCCCGAAGAATCCCCGCGCCTTCAAAGATGTCGAACCTGCTAAACCATCATATCAGGTAGGCTTTTGCCTTAGTGACAAAAGTGTCCCGAAGTTTTCTGTTTCGGGCACTGTTAACGGGTCTTGGAGCTCCAACATCATCAGAGATACTGGCTGTCCCTGTGTGATCGTCTCTGAAGACTTGCTACCTGATGTAGATGTTGAGAGTTGTCCAAAGGTCTCCCTTGCTGACTACCTAGGACGAGTGGACAAGTTTCCCGTTGTGAGGTGCCACTTAAGCTGTCCCTACTTCACCGGTTGGACTGAGGTGGTACGAGCTCCTATTAAGTTTGTTGGGGCCCTCATTGGAAACGTGCCTGGGGTAAGGGATCCCCATGACCCTGACTCTTCTCAATCTCCATCTGATTCTTCCGGAACATCCTCACCTTCAAAGTTGCCGCGAGGGACTTCTACTCCTCGTGTTCCGACATCCCCGGCACCCCCGGACCCCCGGATACCCGGACGCCCTTACCACTCGTGCTGGTAGGTTCAAGAGGCTTCATCCGCTTGTCCTTCTGGAACCTGTACCTCCTTCAGTAACCCCTCAAGACTTCTCCCAGCTTCAAGCTTCCTGTGCCTCCTTAGCAGCGATACGGCAGAAAGCCTCATCTGGACACGTCGACAAAGCAAGGAACGGATCCTCCTTCCAGTACCTGTATCGCAACGGACATCTCTACAGGAAGTGCCTCACCTCCCCGCTTTTCAATAAGGTAGGCCAACACTGTCTAGTTGTGCCATGGATTCCCCGCCAAATCATCCTCTCCACGGCCCATGAGTGTCCCTTGGGCGGACATTTCTCTCGTTATAAATGGAGATAAAGATCTTTCAAGATTTTTTTTGGCCAGGTATAGGAGCAGACATCCGTGCTTACTGTCTTTCCTGTGATAAGTGCCAACGGATGTCGGGGAGAGGTCGTGTACGTCCTATCTCCCTCCAACCCTTACCTGTCGTTACAGAGCCACTCCCCCAAATTGCCATCGACCTCGTTGGACCCTTGTCTCCACCAGCTACGGAAGAACCTTTTGTCAGCCCCGTTCCCGTAGTGGAGGAGCCATCACCTGACGCCAGCTCCACAGAACTTCCCGTCGATGAACCACTTATGGACGACCGGGACGCATTCTCCACCCAGCCTGGCTGTACTTCAACGATTCAGCAGGACATCGTCCGGGTGTTGAGATAGGCCTTGGGTCTACCGGCCTACGGGTACCGTGTCGTCCATATGGCCGGGAAGGATAATGTGGTGGCCGATTTATTGAGTAGACTTCCTGCATAAGTCACTCCTGTTTCCTCGTCAGTCTCCTCCCTGTTTTAGTTTATTGGCTTATGTTCTTTTTTCTTTCCACTTGGTAGTTGTATGTGGAATCTACCTGGATTAGATTCTTGTATGGGGGCCTGTGTGAGGGCAACTACCAACTTAGCGGGCGAACGACCGGGGCACTCCTGCCGCCCGCCCGCATCTTGCCGTTCGAAGCGGTTCAACTACCGAGTAGGGGTGGGCAGGTACCGGTACCAGTACCGGTACTAACGGTACCAGCTAAACGGTACGGTACCAGCTAAACATTACGGTACCGATACCAGATTCCTCGGTACCGATACCAGTTGCTCGGATTTATTTATTGGATTTATTTATAATTCTTCATGTCCAATTTTTTTTAGGTTGCTAATAAATATTGTTATTGTTATTAGACTATGATCAAGTACATCCATAATAACTATACATGCTATTTTTTTATCGAAAAAAAAAAGTTCACTTCATTCAGAGAGAGAGAGAGATCACAACTCAGTGAGTGGATATCTCGGTGATATGGGTACTCGACTACTCGATCATAGTTTAATAACAATAACAATATTTATTAGCAACCTAAAAAAGAAAAAGAATCGGACATGAAGAATTATCCAGTAACTCCAATAAAAAAAATCAAATAATAAGATAATGGAAACGGGAGCTGTGATGGAAACGGAAAGCAGGACAAAATGGTGGGAACTTGGGGAGACGGTCAGCGGGGCAGTGACTCAGCGTCTACATACAGGGCCCATACCACATGGAGGCGGGCGAGCGCCGAGCGTCACTAAGATCCAAACGGTACCGGTACTAGCGGCAATGCGCAGTGCCGAGTGATCATTAAGCTTCCCGGAACCCAAGTGATCATGAGGCTTCGCGGTACCAGGTACCGATACCAGGTACCGGTACCTGGTACCGCGAAGCCTCATGATAACGGGTTCAGGAAGCTTTGATCACTCGGCACTGCGCATTGCCGGTACCGTTTGGATCTTAGTGACGCTCGGCGCTCGCCCGCCTCCATGGAGTTACTGGATAATTTTTCATGTCCGATTCTTTTTCTTTTTTAGGTTGCTAATAAATATTGTTATTGTTATTAGACTATGATCGAGTACATCCATAATAACTATACATGCTATTTTTTTATCGAAAAAATAAATTTTCACTTCATTCCGAGAGGGAGAGAGAGAGATTTACATAGATTTACATAGCAAATCAGACCACACAGACCCCATGGTCCAGACTAGGTGGTCTGTTCTTAAACCTAAGTGATTTTACATTAATCAGAAGGCTCCTAAACGTTGCATTTCTACTCTAGTTGATATTAAGTTGAAGGAGAGAGAGAGAGTTTTCTTTACAGGAAATTTATTTGGGAATTTCATCAGAAGTCATTAAGAAAAAAAAAATCCTTCGGGTACCGGTACCGGTACTAACGGTACTTAAGTTTTCGGTACCGGTACTACTGGTACTCAAATTAACGGTACTTGCCCATCCCTACTAACGAGGCGCAGCGAATCACCTGCTTCACTTCCGCTTCTCGTTCGCCTGACGCCGTTCGACGCCTCGGTCGATTGAACCACCGAGGCTTCTCAACCCGCTATAGGATGCAACTTGTTGGCCGCCAGCGCCTTCCTCGTCACACAGCGGCCTCGCCTCGCCCTGAACACTTGCTTCTACTAAAGCTCCACCTGCTCTCCTCTCAGGCTAACTCAGATACCGTGGGCTCGTTCTGGGTGCCTTACCTCCCTCTCCACGCCCTGGACTCCCGTTACTGCTGTGAACCTGACGCCCCTTTTCCTCCTGCGCCTCCCACGTCTACACCACTTCAAGGACGAAGCTGTGCTGCCTCGTCATTGCCACTGGACGAGACGCTCAGAGGAGGAGGAAGCCGAGCAACGGGTCATTCCTGTGTCCGGCGTGCTGAAGCCTTCGTGTTGGAGACTTCAGATTTTGAGGCCTGTTTTTGGGTTTTCTACTGCACTTGAAGTAAACTGGTGTCTAACCATTTATCTTGTTGTTTGTTATCCCTTCCGATTTTTTATTTTTTTAACTGCTAAGGAGACAGCTCAAGGGCGTAAAGAAAAAAAAAAAGAAAAAAAGGCCCGCTACTCACTGCTCCCGAACAGAGGTTAAAGGAGTGTCCAAAATCAGAGGTCAATTTCGGGAGGAGAGGTGTCCTGATACCCTCCTCTTGAAAGAGTTCAAGTCGTAGGCAGGAGGAAATACAAATGAAGGAAGATTGTTCCAGAGTTTACCAGCGTGAGGGATGAAAGAGTGAAGATGCTGGTTAACTCTTGCATAAGGGGTTTGGACAGTATTGGGATGAGCATGAGTAGAAAGTCGAGTGCAGCGGGGCCGCGGGAGGGGGGGGAGGCATGCAGTTAGCAAGTTCAGAAGAGCAGTCAGCGTGGAAATATCGATAGAAGATAGAAAGAGAGGCAACATTGCGGCGGAAAGAGGTAGAAGACTATCAGTATGAGGAGGAGAGCTGATGAGACGAAGAGCCTTAGCCTCCACTCTGTCCAGAAGAGCTGTGTGAGTGGAGCCCCCCCACACATGATATGCATACTCCATACGAGGGCGGACAAGGCCCTTGTATATGGACAGCAACTGTGAAGGGGAGAAGAACTGGCGGAGACGGTACAGAACGCCCAGCCTCGAGGAAGCTGATTTAGTAAGAGATGAGATATGAAGTTTCCAGTTAAGATTTTGAGTTAAGGATAGACCGAGGATGTTTAGTGTTGAGGAAGGTGATAGCTGGGTGTTGTCAAAGAATAGGGGATAGTTATTTGGAAGATTGTGTCGAGTGGATAGGTGGAGAAACTGTGTTTTTGAGGCGTTGAAGGACACCAGGTTCTTCTTGCCCCAATCGGAAATAATAGTAAGGTCTGAGGCTAAGCGTTCTGCAGCCTCCAGCCTTGAGTCGTTAAGTTCCTGAAGGGTGGGTCTTCTATTAAAAGAAGTTGAATAATGCAGAGTGGAATCATCGACGTAGGAATGGATAGGACAGTTCTTTTTGGAAAGAAGATCATCAATGAACAACAGAAAAAGAGTGGGAGATAGGACAAAACCCTGTGGGACACCACTGTTAATAGATTTAGGGGAAGAACAGTGACCGTTTACCACGGCAGAAATAGAACGGTCAGAAAGGAAACTGGAGATAAAGGTACAGAGAGAAGGATAGAAACCGTAGGAGGGTAGTTTAGAAACCAAAGATTTGTGCCAGACCCTATCAAAAGCTTTTGATATGTCCAGCGCAATAGCAAAAGTTTCACCGAAACGGGTAAGAGAGGATGACCAAGAGACAGTTAAGAAGGCTAGGAGATCACCAGTAGAACGCCCCTTGCGGAACCCATACTGGCGATCAGATAGAAGGTCAGAAGTGGAAAGGTGCTTTTGAATCTTCCGGTTAAGGATTGATTCAAAAGCTTTAGATAGACAAGAAAGTAAAGCAATAGGACGGTAGTTTGAGGGATTGGAGCGGTCACCCTTCTTAGGTACAGGCTGTATGAAGGCATACTTCCAGCAAGAAGGAAAGGTAGATGTTGACAGGCAGAGGCGAAAGAGTTTGACCAGGCAGGGTGACAGCACGGAGGCACAGTTTTTAAGGACAGTAGGAGGCACTCCATCAGGTCCATAAGCCTTCTGAGGATTGAGGCCAGAGAGGGCATATAAAACATCATTTTGAAGAATCTTTATAACAGGCATAAAGGAGTCAGAGGGGGGATGAGTAGGAGGAATATGCCCAGAATCGTCCAGAGTGGAGTTTATAGAAAAAGTTTGAGAGAAGAGTTCAGCCTTAGAGATAGATGAGACGGCAGTGTTGCCGTCAGGACTGAGGAGTGGAGGGAAAGATGAAGAAGTGAAGTTGGAGGAGATGTTTTTGGCTAGATGCCAGAAGTCACGGGAAGAGTTAGAGAAAGCAAGGTTTTGACATTTTCTATTAATGAAAGAATTTTTGGTTAGTCGGAGAATAGATTTGGCACGATTTCGGGCAGAAATGTAAAGTTCATAATTAGCATTAGTTTGAAGGCTCTGGTACCTTTTGTGAGCTACCTCTCTATCACTGACAGCACGAGAACAAGCATGATTAAACCAAGGCTTTTTAGCGTGAGGAGTAGAGAAAGAACGAGGAATGTATGCCTCCATTCCAGAGACAATCACCTCTGTGATGCGCTGAGCACACACAGAGGGGTCTCTATCCTGGAAGCAATAATCATTCCACGGGAAATCGGAAAAGTACATCCTCAGGTCGTCTCACCGAGCTGAAGCAAAATGCCAGAAGCATCGCCTCTTCGGTGGGTCCAGAGGGTGTACAGGAGCGATAGGACAGGATGCAGAAATAAGATTGTGATCGGAGGAGCCCAACGGAGAGAACAGTTTGACAGAATAAGCAGAAGGGTTTGAGGTAAGGAAGAGGTCTAGAATGTTGGGCCGATCTCCAAGACGGTCGGGAATACGTGTAGGGTGCTGGACCAACTGCTCTAGGTCGTTGAGGATAGCAAAGTTGTAGGCTTGTTCACCAGGATGGTCAGTGAAAAAGGATGAAAGCCAAAGCTGGTGGTGAACATTGAAATCTCCAAGGATGGAGATTTCAGCGAAGGGAGAGTGGGTCAAGATGTGCTCCACTTTAGAATTCAAATAGTCAAAGAATTTTACATAGTTGGTAGAGTTAGGTGAGAGATAAACAGCACAGATGTATTTAGTAATAGAATTCCCTGGGGGAATTTGTGGTCCCCCCCCCCAGTCGGGGACTCCGAGGCTTGGTGTATGTGCGCCATTTTGAAATTTTAATTTTGGGAAAAGGTGTATATGTTGTGTGAATGCAGTGTGGTGTGGATAGAGAGAGGATCTGTCTTTAGAGAGCATGCTGAACTACTCTCCGGTGTTGGTGAGACAATAGGGAAACGGTTAGTGAGGACATGGGAAGGGTCTTTGGAGGGCTTCAGCTCCCTTCTCACCTCCCATATATACCTCACCGGGAGTGGCTTGCGCCCGCTCGGTAGGTGTCTTCCTACCTACTCCAGATTACAGCACCCAACACTGGATCCTTGACACCAACATTTCCCCCTCTCTACTTCCGGGTAAATAAAACTACCATATTCAGTAATTAATCCGTACCACAATCAATTAATTTGCAAAACTGTGTAACGAAATGAAACATTAGTTGTGAAAGCATACAAGAGCTTTTTCATTATATCCTGAACACAAGTTATGCGTGGTCATACTTATACATCATTATGACAGTTAAAATTCAGGTGTTCAAGTGTCTCAAGACTGAGGGAAAGCGGCGGGTGGCAGGGTGGTGGCCACCGATAGTGGCTCGTGTGCACGCTGCCATTTGAAACAACGGTATCTATCGCCGGCCACAGTGGCGTGGTCGGAAAATGGCTCCGCCCGCCACAACTCGCCACTGTTTTTTGGTGACCACAAAAAAGTGGCCCTTGTGCATGCACCCATAGAGATGTGTGTGTTCTATTTTGACCATTATTTTGTGGCGGCCACTGACCACTAAAAAGTGGCTCGTGTGATTCCAACCTTAATGTCGTTGATAATAGATCTATATGAAATAAATAGGAAAATATTATGTACTTTTCATAACTCAAAGCATCAATTTTTTTTTTTTTCGTCTAGTATGCAAAAACAAGTCGTAAATTCCCTTAGTTCAGCCCAGGAGATCGCAATGTCTTGAGTCTATCTGCCGATTGTAGGCTCCGCCCACAGACGCAGTAAGCTCCGCCCACTGGCTTCACTCGCCTGTATGGGGACGGCGCGGGAGGGCGCCTCCTGTTATAATACCTCCATGGTTATGACAAACAATGCTGGAAAGCAAGAAAGGGGCACCATAAAGCAAGGCATATATATCATATGCACAGGAATAGGAATAGGAATGATTGAGGAAAGCAGAAAATACAAAACAAATCTTAAAAGGAAGAAAAAAAAGACAAACATAATTAAAGTACTTAGGAAATG
Organism: Eriocheir sinensis; assembly: GCF_024679095.1. NCBI lineage: Eukaryota > Metazoa > Arthropoda > Malacostraca > Decapoda > Varunidae > Eriocheir > Eriocheir sinensis. The sequence goes on from NW_026112124.1 coordinate 137,161, forward strand.
CAAAAGTGATGACCCTGAGGAATACTGGAAAATCCTTAATGGTCAGAAAAAGAGCCATCAGATCCCCATTACATTAAATGAATTTCCGAGCATTTCAGACAGTTAGCGAGTGATGACAACATTGATAATAATGAAGTGAATATTCTAAATGATCATGATGATATGGATAATGAATGCTCACCATTACTTAATGACCCTATAACCAACGAAGTGGCTGCTAGAAATATTTAAAAAAAAAAAAAATCTCCAGCATCTGACATGATATTAAATGAATACGTTAAAAGTACTCAGCATATTTTGCCCCCCCTATTTGTTAAGCTGTTTGATAAGATTCTTGATGCTGCCATCTGAGTGGCTGGTTGGGACAATAGTGCCACTTTATAAGAATAAGGGTGACGCTCAGGATGTTAATAACTACCGGGGATCACTTTGCTTAGTTGTATGGGGAAGCTGCTTACGAGAGACTCAATGAATACTCAAACACTAAGTTTATTACTAATAAAACACAAGCAGGTTTTAGGCATGAGTACTCTACACTGGATCATATATTTTTGCTTAAATGTATAACTGATTTGCTCAGCTGGAGGTAAAGGAAGCTTTTTTGTCTGTTTGTGGAATACAAGAAAGCTTTTGATATGGTGTGGCGTGAAGGTTTGTGGTACAAGTTGGTGAAGGAAAAGGTGCATGGGAAAATATTTAATGTAATCAGAAACATGTATGACAACATCAGGTCTTGTGTCATGCTGAACCAACAGACATCAGACACCTTTGTATGTAATGCAGGGTAAGGCAGGGAGAACATTTGTCACCATTGCTGTTCGCTTTTTTTATTAATGATATTGGAAGTAAATTGCTTGAATTTTAATTGTGAGTATGTAGATTTCAGTGATGATTTCTTCAATTCATACCTAAAACTCCTGGTATTTATGTATGCAGACGATACAATTATTTTGTGTGACAGTGAGGAGGGAAGCTTGGACTGCTTTTAATTTGTGCTGTAATCAGTGGAAACTACAACTTAACAGCAACAAAACAAAAATAGTCATGTTTAGTAGGGGAAGAGCCAACATTGATAACTACAAATTTGAATTTGGAGGTGAAAACATTGAAGTAGTGGAAGACTATAAGTATCTTGGTGTGTTATTTAATTACAATGGAAGGTTCCGTAAAGGCGAGCTGGAGCAGAACAGGCAACACGGACAATGTATTCACTGATAGGAAAGTGTAGGAAATTTGACTTGTCAGCTGACGTGCAAACTGAACTATTTAATACCCAGTGTTGCCCGTACTGACCTCTGCTTCAGAGACTTGGGGATTTTACAGAGTTAGAGTTAGAATCTTTGCATATGAAATTTGTAAAACAGGCATTGGGAGCTCATAGGAATACTAGCAATGACATGGTATATGGTGAACTGGGAGTATTTCCACTTGACATACATGTAAAGAGCAGAATGATGGGATATTGGTCTAACATTATTTTAGGTAGAGATACAAAATTTTGATCGGTAGTGTATCACTGCTTGTTACATTTGGATAGGTTATATACTTCTCCATGGTTGGCCTGTATTAAAAACATTTGTAATGAGTGTGGTATGTCATGGTTATGGTTGTCTCAAGATGTTCCCAATACAACATGGGTTAAAAAAGCTGTGGAATTGAGATTGAAAGACCAGTGGAGTGCAACTTGGCACAACAACATAGTAACAAAATCTCTGTGCAGTAACTACAAAATGTTCAAGGTGGAATATGGCATGGAGTGTTATATTTCAAGGTTATAGAAAACAACCAAATAATGGTGACGAGATTAAGAACTTGTAACAACAGTTATTGCAACTGTTAATGCTGGCAGGCATCAAGGTGTAAATAGAGAAGATCGGCTTTGTAATAGATAAGTGTGATGCTGGTGTTGCGAGAGATGAAATCCATGTTCTTTTTGAGTGCACTGATAGTGAAATTGTAAGGTTGCGTGATATGTACATACCAAGCTATTATACACACAGGCCATCACATTTCAAATATATATCACTGATGCAAACCACCAATGTTACCATCATGAAAAACTTAGCTCTGTTCTTGAGGCCAGTGCTAAGCATGTTCAGATGAGTGTCTGGTGTTGGCACTCATTATTATCCTTCAATTATTTATATTTCTTAGTACCTGTTTTTGTTACTTTTGTTAATGTATTTAATTATTGTTGTGTTTGTTTTGTTGGTTATATAACCAGATATCTACTTATTACATGGACAACATATTGTGTTATTTTTTTTTTCTTCGGGAGGAGCTCCATACTTTTTATAAAGTCTGAGTTTAAATAATGTAAATATCTATAAAAAAATATATAGAAAATACACATAGAAAAATGTAGAATCGTATCAAAATAAATAAACAGAATATCAGTAAAATAATGTAAATTTGTATGAAAATAAAGTTGCAAATTACCCATCAAATAACGCATATTTTTATAAAAATAAATATACAAAAATACACATAAATTCATTAAATTTGTATTAAAATAAATATACAAAATGCATATAAGATAAGGTAAATTTGTATTGAAATAGATATGCAAAATATACATAAAACAATGTAAATTTGTTTAAAAATATATATACGAATACACATAAAATATACTTCACCAGCACACTTTTGACACATGAACACACACACACACACACATACACGCACACACACACACGAACACAAGCGCGCACACACACACACACACACACACACACACACACACGAACACAATCACACATGCACTCACACAAGAACACACACACACACACACACACACACACACACACACATGCACGCACACACGAACACAAGCACACACACACACACACACACACACACACACACAAGCACGCACACACGAACACAAGCGCGCACACACACACACACACACACACACACACACACACACACACACGAGAGAGAGAGAGATCTCCCTCGTTCAGTAACCACCAAATCACCACCACCATCATCACCACATACCTGCCTTCATCTCCTCAGCTGCAGCATTACCAAACCACGGCCTTACTTGCAACAACAACAGTTAAGAATAGACTACTCATCTGAGAGAGAGAGAGAGAGAAGAAGAAACATGGAAACATGGACTAGCAGGCAGCAGAAAGCCTGTTGGCTCTTTACTAGGCTGCCTGCGTTCAGTGATTTAATTAATCCGTTGTTGTGATACTGTGAATTTACCGTACCCAACGGTTATGTTTCTCGCAAGACACTAGAACTGCACCAGGACAACTCCACAAAAAAGACACACAAACCACTTACCACTAATTCATCAGGGGTGCCGGGCTTTCCCCTACAAGCACCTCCCAGGGTTGCAACGATAATCCTAACAGGCCTAATAGTAATACCTATTTGTAATCACTGTAGGAGGCACTTATCTTTCGAAGGGTTTCAAAAGTAGTGGTCTCTTGAATTAAGTTTTGGAGGAGTCCTGCAGTCCTCGGGACTAAGTTTAAGTCAGCACTGTCGCGAGTTAATGTGGGGCGAAGCGCTGAAGGTGTTGTTAGCTTGAGAGCAGGTGATGTAGTGGGCCAAAAGCCAACCACGTGGGTCAGAAGGGGTATTTTGAATTTCCCTCGCCAGATGGCGTGGCTTTCGATCGGTTAAATTATCCTTGCCGCAAGGGCAAATATTTATTATTTCATGAAAGGAAACACTGAACTATTGTTATTCCTTTCATTGTAAATGTGTTTAGTCTTCAGGCAGTGAATACGGTGATACTGTCTCGGTCTGGGAGCCGATGAGCGAAGCATGTAAGTACCATCCAAGGCTTATTTGAGCTCAGACGACACTCTTAGTTGGCTTGAACTCTTGGCCCGAGACTAGTTCATAAGGGAAATAGTTAATTTGTCTAATCCCCTGGTAAACTGACCTAATTCCTAACACATTCCCCAGAGGAGATTGCGATTTCCCAAATCGCAATTAACCGTCAAGAGTAAATATTTATTCAATTATTTGTTTATTTATTTATTTATTTAAAGACAAAAAATGGGGACTAATCTTAGTAAGAGAAAAAGAGTGAAATGCAACTAAGGGGGGTTGAGATCGTTGCACATCTCATCCAAATAGACTTGCCCTTACCCTTTCCTCACCTTGTAGGAAGGTGTAGCATTTTTACTAATCATCCTCACCTGGGAAGGTGTAGCATATTTTTTAATCAATCCTCACCTGGAAGGTGTAGCATATTTTTTACCCTGATAATTCTAACTACTACCCAAAATTAATTCTAAAGTCTTCAGCCTTAGTAGGTGAGGTACTGAAACAACCAAGATATTTACAAGCGATCTAAATTATCCCTAAGCATTATGTTGAACCGCTCTGTAGCCGAGGCGCCCCGACACGATCACCGCCGCTCTGGGTGGGGTCGGCATTATCGTGGGAGGCCCCCTGGTCATATACCAAATCTCTACCCGGATGAGTTATAGTGAGCTCCAGCGGATAAAGGTTACATATAGAATGAAATTCTACTGCTCCATTACCTTGTTTGACCTTGACTGTTCCTACTTTGTTGTCCAATCCCTTAATAATTTGCAAGACAGTGCCCATTAACCAGAAGGGTCTGGGTTTATTTAAAGCTTTAATCAGAACTATATCTCCTATTTTAATTTTGTTTTCCCAAGTTGACTGATATAGGTTTTTGCTATGTTCTCTTAAGCTGAGTAGATAACACTCATACCACAACTTTTTGAAGCTTTCTAATATTTCTTCTTGGACTTCAAGAGTCTTTTCAAAAGAGGGTTGGCTCTGGTTATCGACCCACACTTCCTCATCCCCCCTCAGTACGAGAGATGGGTTCCCATGAAGTTTCAAGGAGTTAGGTGTTATAAACTCCAAGCTTTCTGAACTGGACCGGTAGGTCAAGGGTCTAGAATTTGTGGCCAACTGAATGCTTGACAAGGATGTTAACATCTCAAAGTATGTCACCTTGGCCCTTCCGACTACTTTATACAAACAATTCTTGAGCACCCTTATTAACCTTTCCCAAGCAGAGCCTACCCATGCTGAATATAAGGGAGTTCTCACATGCTTGATGCTAATTCTCTCCAGCTCTTCTTGAACTTCTTTGAACTGTAGGGAGTTTTCTAAAATATTGCCACCTTTTAAGAAGGCTTTGGCATTATCACTGTACAGGTAATGGGGAATAGAATATAGGTTACAAAATCTGTGAAAGGCCAACAGAAAATTCTTTGTAGACATGTCAGGTAATAATTCAAAGTGAACAGCTCTAATATTAAGACAAGTGAATACCAAAACATAAACCTTGACAGACTGATCACTAAGTTCATCTTTGACCCAGAAATGGCCAGTATAATCTACCCCGACATGTTGAAAAGGTTTAACTAGGTTCATGTGATGCTTAGGCATATCCGTGAATTCTGGGTACTTAAATGCCAAGGCATTATATTTTTTACATACATTACAAGAGCTTAGTGTGCTCTTGACTGCCATCCTACCCTTAGGTATCCAGTACCCTTGTTCCCGTAAATATTTCAAGGTAGTTCCAATGCCTAAATGTTGCATTTTGTTATAACAATCATTCATTATCAATATAGTTAACCTGTGCTCCTTAGGGAGTAACACAGGGTGATGTATGTCATACTTGAAGTATTGACACCTACTTATCCTGCCTTTGGACCTTATAATGCCTCTTTCTTCAAGAAATAAGTTGAGGTTAGATACCAGAGGAGGAATTTTTTTTTTCATTTGCATTATTTGGATTGTTCAAGAAATTCAGTTCATTCTGGAAACGCTCAGTTTGAGCCACCTTTACTCAATACTCTAAGGCTTTATTTTTAGGATCACAATCCTTTAGTTTATTTAGAAATTTATATAGGTAAGCTGTGCACCTCAACAAGCCTTCAAAGGAAGAGTATATATTTATATTTATTATTCCTGTATTTACTTTAGGCGGTTGAGAGGTACAAGCAGTGCATATTTTGCCTTTTTGAGAAGGCGCTATGCTCAACAAAGGGTATTGAGGCCACAGTTGGTAATCATTAGTAAGCCACTGTGGTCCCTCCAGCCAGAACCTCATTTTATCCAGATATTTGCTATAAGATAACCCTTTGGTTAGCATATCTGCTGGGTTATCTTCAGTGTGTACATAGTGGTATGCTACAGGTAACTTGAATTTCTTACTTATTTCAGTCTTCAGGCTTCTAACACTCTGTATTTCAATAATTTGGATTTTACTTTAGTATCCTTAGTTAGACGCCAATTTAGCACCACCTGAGCATCCACACAGATATTTATAAATTGAATTTGGATGTGTTGATGAGCCTCTAAAATTGTAGGTAAGCATTTGAAAGCTAATATCACACCCATGAGCTCTAGAGTGGGGATGCTGTGTTCATTTCTCTTATTTAATGGAGCTACCTTAGACTTAGAGTGTAGGTATGTACTTCTATCCTCTCCATCTAGAGCGTAGGCAACAAAGCCATACGCCTCAGCGGAACTGTCTCCAAAAATATGTAGCCCATATGTGTTTAGCTCGTTTAGAGCTTGTCTAGAAATGACACTTCTGACAGCATCTCCAAGTCTCTACTTAATTTTTTCATCTCAGTACAGATCTCTTCAGGAAGGGGTTCGTCCCAGCCTCCTTCTAGTTCCCATATTTTTCTCATTAATAATTTTTCTCTTATGGTTACAGGTAGAGCCAAATTCAAAGGATCAAATAGTTTGGAAGTTTGAGAAAGGACTTGTCTTTTTGTGTTTGCCTCTGGATTTATTTTGCATGTAGCTATGCTCAGTGAATCCTGCTGAACATTATATCTATACCCTAGCACTTTTTCTTCTTCGCTGGAGTGTTCTACTAATCTTCCATCACTTTCCATCTGTTCTCTCAATTCAGTTGAATTGGAATTCTAAGCTCTTAAGGTAAATTCCGCCTGCCTTCATTCTTTCATACGCCAGATTATATAATTTCTTCATTTCTGTTATTTCATTTCCTGTTACCAATAGATTATCTACATAAAAATTATTTGCCAATATTTTGCTTAATTTGTCATCAGGAAATGAACTTGCATGATGTTCCATCACATAGTGCAAGATGAATGGGGAAGAGGTGAACCCAAACACTGTGGTCTTGAACCTGTAGGTGACCAGTTTGTTTCCTCTTTTCCAAAAGAAGCAAAACCTATTTTGGTCTACTTCATTTTTTAATTTAACCATCAAAAAGGCTTGTTTTACATCACTGAGCATGACTGATTTATTGGTGCGAAAATAGAAAAGTAATTGAAGAATGTTATTCATTAAATCTACACCTGGGTAGGCAGCCTCATTAAGAGAAGGTAATTCCTTCTTGTTTTTTAAAGAACAATTGAACACAGGTCTTATTTTAATAGTTACTTGTTCTTCCATTTTGATGACAGGTTTATGAGGTATTCAAATCTTTTCATTATACTGAGAAGGTTTTACTTCAATTTCTTCTATTATGCCGTCAGCCAGCTGTTGGTCAAATACAGCTTGATGCTTTTCTAGTAACCCTTTCTTTTAAGTGGTCCAGAGCTCGGTCCAACACGTTAAGTGCAACAGAATGATTTGAAGGAACAGAATCTATTTTGTCTGAATACCATGGAAACTCAACATTATAATGACCCTCTTTGAAAGTAATACCATCTTCAAACTGCTTTATTTGTTCGCTTTCTAGGGACACTAGGTCTTGATCAGTGGTTTTAATTCCTAAGGACTCGAGACTAAAAGATGTTCCAGTCCACTGTCCACTTCCATGTCCTCTAGAAGGTGTTCAAGTGGGTTGAAATATAATTTTATAGGGTCCAAAACGGCATTTACCATTGTTTTAGTTTTGTTGCATAGGTTTTTCTAATCCTTTTTTGGTAGGAGACGCATAACAAATTGTTGTTCTGCTGGACTCAAAAAGTTAAATACATTTCGAATGGGATCTACTTTGTTGTGCATAACTAAACATTTACCTCCTAATTTCTCATGCCAGGACACTGATGACATAGACTGTAGTATGTCAATCCCTAGCAACATATCAACTTGGATAGTGTCATGGTTCTTGGCCTCATAGAAGTGTTCATCCAACAATTTTATGTTATTTTCCTTGAACTTGCAAATGACTGCGTTCATCCTGGAACGTAAAATTAATGGCCAAGGTCTTGTCCACCAATAAAGGAACAAAAGTGAATCGATCTTCTAATTTAATCCCTGTAGCCATTTGCTTCAAGCTTTTTGTTTCTGCACCAATGTAGGCTCCAACATCGCAATCTAGGGAAAATAATTTATTCACATCTGGGCAAAGGTCTTTGGCAGCGGTTTCCGAAATATATGATATTTGGCTTCCGGTATCAACAAGGCACCTAACCTTTCTATTCCTTCTGCCATTCTTTAAAGTTAAAGTCATCGTTGGCAGCAATTGGCAAGAGTCGAAACTTCTTTGAGCCAGGCACAAGCTTATATTTGTTAATTTGAGGTTTAGCTTTATCTTTGTTGGCAGCCGAGGGACACAAGGGTGTAATATGTTCTTTGGACCGACAGACTCTGCATTGGTATCTAAGTTTACCCTGTTTTCCATAACAGCTGTTCCCATCGTGCCCTGAACCAGCACACCTGGTACACATAGATAATTCTTTTAGTCGGGCAATTTTGGCTTCCAACTTGGTAAAGTTCGAGCATTGGCCCAAAGAATGCCCACCAGCCCCACATAACTTACAAGTTAATTCTGTGGAGAAGGATTTGTAATTCTGGAGTGTACCCTTTGGGGCTTGGTTTTCTCTGGCCTTCATTGGCGGTTTTGTTGGCTTATTGTTGCCTTTATTAAAATTCTTAGGCTTTACTGAACAAGCTTTACTCAGAGTGGTAAGAACTCTGTGATAATTTTCAAAGATTTCAGTTATGGTTGGGTAATTCTTGGATAGAAGACGAATGAATTCCCTTTTTACTGTTGCTGGCAATTTGTCAAAGATGATATGGCTGATAAGGGAATGCCCAGCTGAGTCTGGTTCCAGAAAGTTAAGGCCATGAGTCTTTAACTCGGCTAAATAGGCCTTTACCTCATTTAAGAAAATCTTGGTGGAAGTATATTCAGGGTCAAACGAAGAGCTAGGATAAGATTTCATTATATTCTTATAAGTTTCATCAGTAATGAATTCTTTGTCTAAAAATTCTTTCTCCAGCATTTGGATGGCTGTTTTGTAATTAGCATCCGTTATGGATAAATGTTTCACTACTGAGAAAGCATAATCTCTCAAATAGCCAATTAAATAGGCTAGTTTGGTAGCATAAGTCAGATGCTTTCTCGTCCCAATCACATTATTAAATTGGTTAAAAAAGGTATTAAAAGCAAACTTGTCCTTCCCCTTTCCCGAAAATGTTCCACAATTCAATGGGGGGAGGCTTACCTGCACTAAAATTCATCTGTGACAAACTGCATCAGATTCTGTGAAGTAATATCACTTTGAGCACCTCTTAAATCCTGATCCTTATTTAGCTCAACATACCGATCTAATTATATTTCAATCTGTAGTGAGAAATTCATTTGATCTTCAACTCTGAGGCATAGTAAGTTTCATCCTTACTTTCAAGGTCTGCTTGATCCATTTCTTTATTTATTGTGTCATCATAGTGTCTCACTTATACCATTTATAATTATATTTTATTGGTCAAGCTCTTACTTAAGGAGAGTGTCAAGGAATCTGAGTTAATTCTTTCAATTGCTTAAGACGGAGTGTTATTTTACTTTTAAAGATTCCCCTGCTCCTTCTCAGGGTCTTGATTATCTCTTGGGGAACAGTTTTTAACCACTCCTTGGGTGACTGCTTCCTCAGGGTTTAGCTTTGAATCCATTGTGGCAAATATAGAAGCAAGCTCAATTTTGATATAAACAATCTTAAAGGGTTTGCTTAATAGAGGTGGTTTCAATTAAAAGGGCAATTATAAAAAAAAGAGAGACCCCTAACTGTACAAGGAGGCAGTCCCGGACCGGCTAGTTGGCCCTCAATTGCCACTAGCTATTCAACTGAATAATGCTTCGGGCATCTGGGGGTCAACTACTTACTGCCGGTGTTCAAGGGCGTATTTTAAAACCACCCAAGACTGCGTCCCCGTAGTACGTACCTCACCAAACCAGTTCCTCGCAAGTGAACCACACCCCCGAGATACTGAGGGTGGTCTAGGAGGAAGGGTCGAAGTACCATTAAGCAACTCATATCACCCGATCTCTGAACCCGTTTGCTAGAACCAACTCGTGATCCCAACTCCCAAACAGAGACAGATCACGTATACATAAGAATGACCAAACAGTAACACTTTCATCTTTACTTTATGCTGCTTCAGGGGATGAACTAACACGGCTGTACTCTTTGCTAAATTCAACTGAATCTAGCAAAGAGCAGTTGATGTAGTTACTCACTTCTTTTGAAAATATTGCACTACTTTTGAAAATATGTTGTGATACAGTGAATTTACCGTACCCAACGGTTATGTTTCTCGCAAGACACTAGAACTGCACCAGGACAACTCCACAAAAAAGACACACAAACCACTTACCACTAATTCATCAGGGGTGCCGGGCTTTCCCCTACAAGCACCTCCCAGGGTTGCAACGATAATCCTAACAGGCCTAATAGTAATACCTATTTGTAATCACTGTAGGAGGCACTTCTCTTTCGAAGGGTTTCAAAAGTAGTGGTCTCTTGAATTAAGTTTTGGAGGAGTCCTGCAGTCCTCGGGACTAAGTTTAAGTCAGCACTGTCGCGAGTTAATGTGGGGCGAAGCGCTGAAGGTGTTGTTAGCTTGAGAGCAGGTGATGTAGTGGGCCAAAAGCCAACCACGTGGGTCAGAAGGGGTATTTTGAATTTCCCTCGCCAGATGGCGTGGCTTTCGGTCGGTTAAATTATCCTTGCCGCAAGGGCAAATATTTATTATTTCATGAAAGGAAACACTGAACTATTGTTATTCCTTTCATTGTAAATGTGTTTAGTCTTCAGGCAGTGAATACGGTGATACTGTCTCGGTCTGGGAGCCGATGAGCGAAGCATGTAAGTACCATCCAAGGCTTATTTGAGCTCAGACGACACTCTTAGTTGGCTTGAACTCTTGGCCCGAGACTAGTTCATAAGGGAAATAGTTAATTTGTCTAATCCCCTGGTTAATTGACCTAATTCCTAACACCGTTTGCCATAGGAGTGGCTTGCAGGGAAGGATTAAAGCACTTGTGCACCTACTCTTGGATATACGTTTTGTTCACTCCCGATGCAGCAAAGTGGCGATCAATACGTTTCTTGAATGAGTTGATGCTCTCTGCGCTAACCACTTCTGGATGGAGCTAGATGGGATACACTAACACTACAGAGAGAGACATATAGAGAGACTTATTAGAACCTTTGCTAGGGTTGGATGGAGCTGGATGGGATACACTAACACTACAGGGAGAGACATATAGAGAGACTTATTAGAACCTTTGCTGGGGTTGGATGGAGCTGGATGGGATACAGTAACACTACAGAGAGAGACATATAGAGAGATTTATTAGAACCTTTGCTGGGGTTGGATGGAGCTGGATGGGATACACTAACACTACAGAGAGAGACATATAGAGAGACTTATTAGAACCTTTGCTGGGGTTGGATGGAGCTGGATGGGATACACTAACACTACAGGGAGAGACATATAGAGAGACTTATTAGAACCTTTGCTGGGGTTGGATGGAGCTGGATGGGATACACTAACAGCAGAGAGAGTGACAGATGGATAATAGTGGAGATAATCAGTGGCTGATTTTGATCATGAATGTGATAATGAGTAATGATAAAGATGATGAAAATAATGAAGAGGACAGACAGAGAAATAAATAGGGATAGTTATTAGAGCCTTTGCTGGAGGTGGATGAAGTGGATGGGGTACTCTAACAATAGATAAAATGGAATATGGTGAATTAAGTGAATGGCTGTGATGATGATGATGATGAGGAGGAGGAGGAGGAAGAGGAGGAGAAGGAGGGAGAGGATGAAAATGATGGTACACTAACAACAGAGAGCAACAGATAAGGAATAGTGGACTAATATTGACTGATTGTGATGATAATTGTGATGATGATGATGATGAGGACGAGGAGAAGAACTATGGTACACTAATAACAGACAGACAGGATGAAAAATTAAATGTAATTATATTTTTAATTATTTTTTTTCAAGTGTAATTACTCCAACCCTGGTGACGAGTGCCCCGCCTGCCTGCCCGTCCGCTCGCCTTGCTGCCTACTCTCCTCCTCCTTCCAGCGTGCCAGTGCCAGACCTCCAGCCGGTTACTGAAAGTGAATCAGCTCAGGAGTTCCAGCGAGTTGGCTAGTATGTCACCCTCTCTCGGTCTCCGGGGGCTTCTTCTTCCCCCTCCCTCACTCTCTCATCCCTCGCCCTCTCACATATCCAGCCTCACCATATTGCTCACCCAGGTCTAGTTTAGTCTTCATCCATCTCTTCTTCACCCTGTTCTTGCATCCATGTCTTTAGTATGTCGCCCACCACGCCCCTTCCTCTACCTTCTCTCCCCTCTCTTTCTCTCCCCTTCGCCCACTCAGACATCCAGCCTCACAATATGGTTCATCCAATTCTAGTTTAGTCCTCATCCATCTCTCCTACACCCTCTTCTTGCATCCATGTCTTTAATATGTCACCCACCACGCCCCTTCCTCTTCCTCTCTCCTCTCTCGTTCGCCCCCCCTGACATCTAGTTCCACCATATGGTTCATCCGCTCCACTTTAGTCGTCATCCACTTTTCTCGTACCCATTTGTTGCATCCATGTCTTAAGGCTGATGGATAAGACTTCATTAATCACTATATTTTTTTTTCGTATGAACTCGGATCAAAAAAATTTCCCTCGCGTATGACAATGCCTCGCCCAGCGCCAGATCTTTCCTTCTCCCTTCTTCCCTTCTTCCCCTCCTTCCTTCTTTCCTCCCTCCTTTTCTCCTCCATTGCTTCTTTCTTCTTCCTCCTTCCTCCCTTCCTCCTTTCCTTCTTAATTCCTTCTTTCTTTTCCCTTTCCTCTGTTCCTTCCTTTCCTCCTAGCTTCAAAGACATATCAACACAGTATATACCCTACCCTTAAATAAACCCTCCCCCCCCTCTACCCCTCCCTCTCTGACATCACAACCCCCCCCCCCACACACACACACACCTGTACACGCCACGCACGCACACACAGCCAGCCAACCATCCACGTGTACATGCTTTTTGTTTGTTTGTTTTATGGACGAAGACTACGGACAATGAGACGCTCGTAAAACACTCTTATACTCCACCGGGACCGCAAGACCTGTATCGCAAATGGGTACGGTGGATGAGTTTTGGTGCGTGGAGAGCGAGAAAAACTGGATATGGAAGTGGGTGAGTGGAACGAGCTCAGCGGTACCCTTGTGATGGCGGCAAATGAGAATGAGAGTATAAAGGGAAAGGTACTGTAGGTGTGTTTATGAAGGGGATGATATGGTACACAGAATGGGTTAAGAAATAGTTCGTGTACGTTCACTAGGCCTTTGCAGACACTTTATATCTCTGGAAAGGCAGGGTACTGGAGGTGTTTTACGGGCGAGGATGTTATGACTAAGAAATGGTTCGTGCACGTTCATTAGGCCTTTGCAGACTCCTAATATCTCTGGGAAGGTATTGTATGTGTGTTTATGGCCAAGGATGACATGGTGAAGAGAAAAGGTTAAGAAACAGTTCGTGCACGCTCATTAGGCCTTTGTCAGACTCCTAATATATCTGGGAAGGTATTGTAGGTGTGTTTATGGACAAAAATGATACAGAATAGGCTAAAAATGGTTAGTGTATGTTCATTAGGCTTCTGCAGACTTCTAATATCTCTGGAAATGTACTGTGGGTGTGTTTATGGCCAAGGATGACATGGTACACAGAATAGGTTAACCACAGCAGTGTTCCCCTCTTCCCTCCCCGGCAGCTCCACACAACTCTTATGACACACTGCTGCCACTCTGATAATTCATGTATAATGTATTCATAATGTATAATTCAGCCTCGAGAATGCCAGACGATAGGGGAGGGGAAAGGAGGGGAAGGGCAGAACGGTGTGTATATTGAAGGAGAGTAATTTGTCCTGTTTTTCTGCACCTTCGTGACGCAACAAAAGGAAAAGAACTCATATCAATAGAAAAAAAAAAGAGAAAAGGGGGAAAAATTAGGAGGGAACGAAAGAACGAAAATAAGAAAATGAAACGAAAAGAACGAAAGAAAAGAAAAATGAAGAGAGGAAGGAAGGATTATAAAGAAAAAGGGAAAGAAAGTGACGGAAAAAAAGGTTAAATACATATATGAGAAAAAGTTTTAGTGATCAAGACGCCATTGGAAGATAAATAAGAGGGAACACAAGAAACAGAAACAAGTAAACAGATCAATAAAACAGCTAACATTTGAACGACTCCTCAAGAAACGACCCCCACTAGAAACCAACACGCCGCTAAAACATAACCAAACAAATAAACTAATAAATAAACACCCAAAAAACACGCACAGCTAAACATTATAATCCCCACACATAAAACACCAGCCACATGCAACAGCCGCCCATCACGCCATTCCTATAAACAGCTAAACAAATAAATGGAGAGATTAATATAACACGCGCATGTAAACAGTTTAATGGCTCGACATAAAGCACCACCTGTAGCCAGCACGCCGCTAGCATGATGCACTCCCCCATGACTCACGGAGCGGCCAGGGCAGAGGCATCAACGGACGGGCACCACGCAGCTGTTTTTCCACTCCCGAACGGGCTGACAATTCCGTGTTTTATAATGAGTAACGCGCTTAGCAGCTATGCATCTCTGTCATCATAAACACAGGCGAGGGAGTGATTTAGAGCCGAGTAATGACGTATGTGAGAGCCGGCTGTGATGTTGTTGTGTCTATTAGTGAGTCAGAAGTGTGTTTTGATTTGTTGTGTTCACGTAATTGTAGTTAGAATTTACACTCAAAGGTACAAAATTAACTACTGTATGAAAATAGCTGCGTATGTGAGAGCCGGCAGCGTTGGTGTGTAATAGCGGCTCAGATGTATGTTCTAACTTGTTTATACGCAGTTGTAGCTGTATTCTAACTGTCGAAGGTAGAAATTTGAACTGATGTATGGAAATCCCGCAGAGTTTATCAGATTTGAAGCCAGGGTGGTGTTGTCTTGCTTCGATATCTATATTTCTTCTTGTTGTATTTACTTACTTGTAGCTTCATACTTCTTTAAGTAAAGGGGACAATCAAGGGAAAAATAAAAGTAAGGTAAGAAAACAGACACAAAGTCTTAATCGCTCTGTCCTGCTTTTCTTTTTTTTTACGTTTGCCCTAAAGCGCCAGTAGGCTTTCTTGAAGGGTGGATGGAGGTACATCAGTAGAGTGACATCAATGGAAGGACACGAACTCGCGATTTGAAGCTGAAAAAGCCAAGTTGATAAAAAATAAGCAAGTGCAGAGATTTAGCATCACTTATGAAACTGATGTCAGACGGAGTGGTCCAAATCCCCAGGCACTTCAGGACAAGGGCATTCATCAAGTTAAAGAAAAGATGGCGACAGCAAGATATGGATATGAAGGAAGGGCTATGGTTAAGAATTATTACTAGGACTGAAATCTTGTAAACTCTGCGGGTTTTTCTTGCGTTAGTTTATTTTTTTGCACTCGACTGCCTCTGCTGTATGTAATAAAACAACAATTAGGTAAATCTCTCTCTCTCTCTCTCTCTCTCTCTCTCTCTCTCTCTCTCTCTCTCTCTCTCTCTCTCTCTCTCTCTCTCTCTCTCTCTCTCTCTCTCTCTCTCGTTCGGTAAATTGCGAAAAGGGTGTCGCAGAAGGTCTAACTATCGAGATGCTTACGGCAAACATGTTGGGGAGGCGGTGGCCGAGTGGTCAGCGTGGATGTGGTAATCCCGAGGACCCGGGTTCAAATCCCATCGCAAGACGCTGACAATTTTCAACCATCGTCAAGTGGCGGAAGGTTACCTACGTGCTGCCCCAGATCTATAATTTACCTTTACTTCACCGACTCCAGCCAAGAGGAGCACCGGGGGCCAGCATGGGCCAAGCAAGAGTCAGATATCACGGCCGTCCACTACTACCCCAAAGGAGAGCGAGGCTACCGGTGCTATGGCTATGTAAAAAAAGAAAAAAAGGGCTTCGCAGAGATAGTGTTTGACCGACAGACAGGATTTGACCGACAGAACTGAAGAAAACAAAAACACTGCAGTAATTCATGCCATTAGCTCGCCGCGTTAATAATGAAACGAGTCTTTTTTTTTTTATCTTTTGCTCTGTTTACACGTCGAGGCAGATAAAAGATGGAGAAGACTGAGTGCTCGCTAATTAATGCACATCAACCAATACAAAAAAATAGAAAAAATGAATCAAAGAATGGGCCGAGACAAACGACAGCTAAGACACAAATCACAAACACTCAAACCACGCTGCGGAGAATAACAAAAGGAACAAAAAACTGAGGAATTAAAAATAAATACAAGAATAGACAGTGACAAATGACTGCTCGAGCAAAACAAAAAAAAGTCAAATAATGCTTAGGAAAAAAACAAAATAAATAAAACAACTACAAATGATGATAAGAACCATTTCCTGTTTCGTCACGCTACCGATGCTTTCTTTTTTATTATTTTCTTGCGCCGAGAGACAAAGAAGGAGGAAGACAGAAGAGAGAGGGAGGAAGAGAGGAAGTGAAGGAGGATGAGTGGTGCTTGATGGCGGAAGAAAGGGAGAAGAAAAGATGGAAATGGGGAAGAGGGAAAAGATGAGAGGGAGGATGCGAAAGAGGAAGAGAAACACAGATGAATGGGTGGAAGAGATGGAGGGAAGAAAGATGAGCGCGATGCTGCAAGAGAGAGAGGGAGTGTGAGTGTACCTTACTGACGGGAGGGAGGGAGATGAATGTAGAGGAGATGGAGAGAAAAGAGACGAGAGGGAGGCTGAATGTAGAAGAGATGGAAAGAAGAGAGACGAGAGGGAGGCTGAATGTAGAAGAGATGGAAAGAAGAGAGACGAGAGGGAGGCTCTGTAACGCTGAGGCTAAGTGAGTGGATGGGTGGAAGGAAATGGGAGAAGATGACTGTAGCGTGGTGGAAGAGATGGAGGGAAGGGAGATGAGAGGGATGCTGGGTAACGGGAGGAGGGAGTGTGTGGATTGGTGGAAGAGAGGGAAGGGAGAAGATATGTGTGGAGGCAAGGAAGAGAGATAAAGATAGTGGGTTAAGGAGTGGGAGAAAATAAGAGGGGTGTTACGTGGTGGTGAGAGGGTTATCTGAGAGGGGTGGTTGAGAGGGATAGGTGAGTGGGAGTTAGTGTGTGGGAGCGAGGGTGAGGGAGTGAGGGAGCGGAGTTAAGCATTTAAATCAACACTCTCCAGAAAGGCGAAGGTTGCGAGGAGACTTGATCGAAGCCTATAAATGGATGAAGGGCTTTAATAAAGGGGATGTCAATAAGATTTTGATAGTAAAAGAGCCAGGTAGGACGCGTGGCAATGGCTTTAAGTTAGACAAATTCAGATTCAACAAAGACATAGGCAAGAATTGGTTCACTAATAGTTTGGTGGACGAATGGAACAGGCTTGGGAGCCATTTTGTGGGTGCCAGTACCATAGATACATTCAAGAAGAGGTTAGATAAAGCCATGGATGGCGTGGTAAGGTGGGGTTGAGTGTACAGGAGCTGCCTTGTATAGGCCAACCGACCTCTTGCAGACTCCTTACGTTCTTATGTTCTTATGATCTTATTACTACTACTACTACTACTACTTCTACTACTACTATTACTGCGTACTACTACCAATAACAACAAAGGCAGCAGCTCCTCCACCGCCATTATTCGCACACTGTTGGTAGGGCAACAACGAGAAGGGCAGGGATGGATGGAGGGAATACAAGAGTTGTGTGTTCGAATACGAATACTTCAAATTCCGACGAATACGAAGACGAATTCGAATACACTGAAATATTTTTAATTCTAATACAAATACGAATACTTCTTGAAAGTATTCATGAATACTTTTTATTGGAAAATACCTTCTTAACGTAACTGCATGGGTACAGCGCTGTTCTAAAGTTATGCAACAGTAACATGAGTTCATGAACAGTGACATGCCTGGTGTCTGGTGACGTATAAGGAACAGCGGCTGCTATTTCTGATAATAAATTTTGGAGTATTCGTCAGATTATTTGCAGAATACGAATACTTTTCCCTTGTATTTGAATACGAATGCGAATACTTTGATTTCCATCAATAATTATTGGAATACGAATATGAATACACAAAGTACCGTATTCGAATGTATTATACTATGAATACCGAGTATGAGTACGTCATCCCTGCCACAACCACCATCACCACTACCACCACCGCGTCCCCGGTGTTTCAACCCTACACCACAAGCACCACAACAACCACCAACGTAACCTCGACCACCACCCTAATATGATCAACCACTACCATCACCGAGTTACCATTGCTTCATCCTTACACTACCACAACCACCACCAGTACCACTTAGCGAGCGCAATCCACTCAGCCATGACCCGCCCGCCGCCACACCCGCCTTCTCGCCCGCACACACGCCTTCCAGTCCGTGGGCGCGGCGTGACGGAGGGTAGGACTAATGTGATATACGCGAGATTCGACAATACCATTCGGGAAATGACGGCGGGGTCCCTGAAGCGGCCTCAGTGACGGAGTGAGTAGAGGGAGAAAGAGAGAGGAGGAGAGAAGACGGGAAGATGGGGAGGAAAACGGCCTGGAGGGGAAGAGAAGGGACAGGAGGTGGATGATGAAGAGGGTGGAGGAAGGGAGTGGCTAGACAAATTGGTGGGTCGGAGGAAAATGAGAGGGAAGGAGGTGGGAAGGGGTTGATGAGAAGATAATATGAGGAGGAGGAACAGGAGGAGGAGGAAATGAGGGAGAGAGAGAGGCAAGAGATTGGTTAAAAGAGGATTGCAGAATGGCGACAATGAAGATGAGGTGGAGGAGGGCGAGGTGGAGGAGGAGGAGGAGGAGGAAGAGGACGAAGGGAGAAATGTGGATAAAATAAAGAGGTGGAAGTGAGGAAAAAAAATGTTAATGTAAAAACGGTTGAAGAACTAACCAAAACAGAAGCAAAGAAAGATGACGAAAATATGAAAAATAAGAGACATGAAGCGTGGCAATGCTGATCTTGCTATCCACAAACCCTTCTTCCAAAAACTTATTCCTGCTATAGCCGTGCTCTTGATTACAGAAACTAGGAGGGAAAAAAGAGGTACTGGAGGGAAGAAGGACGAGAGAGAATGGCAGATAAAAGTAGAGGTAGGAGAGAAAAAAACGGATCTGGGAGGAAGAGAAGAGGGAGAACGCGAGAAAGAGCTGGTGGAAGAAAATAATTAAGAGGAGGAAGAATAACGAGAACAAATAATACGAAGAAAACAAAGAATGCAAGAAGAAAAGAGGGCGGTCAGAGGTGCACCGCGGGGGAGAAAACGTAGACGCCGAGGTGAAGTTTATATATATCCTACTGATTGAGAAGTTTATCTATATCCTACTGATTGAGAAGTTTATCTATATCCTACTGATTGAGAAGTTTATATATATCCCACTGATTGAGAAGTTTATCTATATCCTACTGATTGAGAAGTTTATATATATCCCACTGATTGAGAAGTTTATCTATATCCTACTGATTGAGAAGTTTATATATATCCCACTGATTGAGAAGTTTATCTATATCCTACTGATTGAGAAGTTTATCTATATCCTACTGATTGAGAAGTTTATATATATCCTACTGATTGAGAAGTTTATCTATATCCTACTGATTGAGAAGTTTATATATATCCTACTGATTGAGAAGTTTATCTATATCCTACTGATTGAGAAGTTTATATATATATCCTACTGATTGAGAAGCTTATATATATCCTACTGATTGAGAAGTTTATCTATATCCTACTGATTGAGAAGTTTATCTATATCCTACTGATTGAGAAGTTTATCTATATCCTACTGATTGAGAAGTTTATCTATATCCTACTGATTGAGAAGTTTATATATATCCTACTGATTGAGAAGTTTATATATATCCTACTGATTGAGAAGTTTATATATATCCTGCTGATTGAGAAGTTTATATATATCCTGCTGATTGAGAAGTTTATATATATCCTACTGATTGAGAAGTTTATATATATCATTCTGTTTGAGAAGTTTATATATATCCTACTGATTGAGAAGTTTATATATATCCTACTGATTGAGAAGTTTATATATATCCTACTGATTGAGAAGTTTATATATATCCTACTGATTGAGAAGTTTATATATATATCCTACTGATTGAGAAGTTTATATATATCCTACTGATTGAGAAGTTTATATATATCCTACTGATTGAGAAGTTTATATATATCCTACTGATTGAGAAGTTTATATATATCCTACTGATTGAGAAGTTTATATATATCCTACTGATTGAGAAGTTTATATATATCCTACTGATTGAGAAGTTTATATATATCCTACTGATTGAGAAGTTTATCTATATCCTACTGATTTCGAACTATCACAAATCAGCGATAAATGCAAATCCTGTTCTGGTTCCCGTCATAACGAAGGGCGGAGAGGAAGGCGTGTAGCAAGGCCAAGGTGACATGTAGCACGCGCGCACCTGAGGACGCGGCGGTAGGAAGCTAATCACAGGTGGGCCGCGGCGGGTGACTACTGACAAACAGGTAAAGAACATAAGCGAGAGTCGAGGTAGACCACATTATAGGATTTTTCTGTGATTATTTAAGAGATATGGACCTTTACTCTCTCTCTCTCTCTCTCTCTCTCTCTCTCTCTCTCTCTCTCTCTCTCTCTCTCTCTCTCTCTCTCTCTCTCTCTCTCTCTCTCTCTCTCTCTCTCTCTCTCTCTCTCTCTCTCTCTCTCTCTCTCTCTCTCTCTCGAAAACCTCATCTCTTCCTCTCGTTCCACTACTCTTCGTTTTTTCTTCTTCTTCCTTCGCCTTCTCATTCTCCTGCTCCTCCATCTCCCTCCTTTATTACCTTTCCTTCTTTACTGTCTACCTCCTTTTCTTACCATGTTCTTGTTATTTCCTCCTCCTCTTCCTCCTCCTCCTCCTCCTGTGTTCCTAGCGAGAGTACAATTGCTAAACAAAATGTAATGTTGAATCTTGTCAGGTTAGGAAATATAAACGCCAGTCTTCGCCGAGTTCATTAGAGGGGGCGGTAAACGGCTCGGGCTTAGTTCAACATTCCTTGCTTCCGTCACCTGTTTGTGCACTCGGGATGAAACAAAAAATAATAGAAAGATAAGTTTAGACCGGTGGCAGGTTTTGTAGTTTTTTCTTTCCATTTTGAGAGCGAGGAGAGAAACTTAAGTGTGTGGATGTGAAGAGACGTCAATGGAATGCATTAAGTAAATAAATAAATAAATAGGTGATACAAAAA